>NC_069502.1:1142725809-1142728309 GCF_027579735.1 Bombina bombina
GGGGCAGGATATTTCAACAAGATGATGACCAAAAACACTGCTGGTTCAAATGGGTGGGGCCATTTGAGGGGCGTGGCTTTCTCAAAGGGGCGTGGCTTTTTGAAAGGGGCGTGTCTTTTCAAAGGGGCTTGGCTTTCTCATAGGGGCGGGGTCTTGTGCACCACCATCCTAAAAATTCACCAGCCGCCACTGCATGAAGGTACTTTGTAAAGAGATATGCTATTTGAACACTGGATTAAAAGCAAACAAGCTTGTGATTTAAGTCTGCCTATGATATTTTAATCAGTGGAGCGTGTTGATAAACTATGGGCTTCACTTTCCTTTTTGGCAACTAAGTCACAGTTCAAGGAACTCTGCAACACTGTAACGTCATAATAACGTTATATGCTCCAATACTCCATTTGGGGTTGCATTATACTGTTGTGTATGAACCACTTTGAGTTTAGATATAGAGCGTGTTTTATACACTTATGTGCTCTGGTACTTGCTAAACTCTGATGTTCTTTCCTTGTAACATTCATATTTGTTTTCCAGGCCTGGATTTGTATTTAATGTGTTTTGCAGCTTTTTAATTAAGGTGTTTTCTGGTTTATCAAGGGGTATAATAAACAAGATTTAATTTTGAACCTGAGTGCAGTCTTGTCATGCTTTCACATTCACGAGTTGTTGTGAATGTACTTTTCGTTTTTAGTCGTATACATTACATTTGTGATTGCTTGCACCTCCTACATTAGGTTCTATCTATAAATAATCTCAATGGCTACAAGAGTGCACCCCCCTGTATATATATATATATATATATATATTCAACACAGAGAAAGTCCAGCACTCACTTACAAGCTCTCAGCTAAGATTAAAGTGAGTGGACTTTCTCTGCGTGTTGTATTAATTTGTTTTGTAATTTTCCTATGGTTCTTGCACCAAGACTTGTCTGGGGTTAACTGCCTGTGACTCTGGGGACAGCACAGCTTCCTGTGAGTGCCAGTGAGCACCCAGGGCTGAGCATGTTGCAGGGTCATTGGATGTGAACCTAGTCCAGTCTGTGAGTGCAATCTCATTTCGTGTTTTGTATATGTCTGTGGTGATTACATAAGCCTGTGCACCCTTCACTTGTTCCCAGTTTGTTGGATTGAGAGCTTGCATTGTGTGGCTGTTTTAGGGTCCCCAGGTTTTGGAAAGGACCTTGACGCGGTAACTGGGCTTGTCCCATTTGGGCAAAATGCGGTAACTAACCCTTCCGTTTTGCTTTTAATCTTAGCTAAGAGCTTGTAAATGAGTGCTGGACTTTCTCTGTGTTTGTTTTCTGCTTGTTTACTGTTTTTTGCAAAGGCAATGAATATGGAGAAATTTGTTGTTTACATTTTGTCCAAAAATGAGTGCACATCTAATTTTTATCCATGAGGAATTAGAGCAGTAGAGCTAAAATTACATTATTACATTTAGATAACCATATGTGTGTGCAGTAGACACTACTAAATATTTAAAATATAAGCAGTTGAAAATGCAAGAAGTTAAAAATTATTTTTTTTTCTTCATTTGTGATCTCCGTAATAGTTAATGTTGGGCAAATTTAGTTTGACCAATTTTCCATAGCATACGCAAAAACATGTTAAAAACTATGGAATTAACTACTTGAGTTTTCCGAACTGTGGAAAAATTGGTTCTGGACTAAATGCAAAGTTGACAAACTTTCATATAAAGTTTAGTTCTTTTTGACAAACTTATGAGTCAATAAAAACTAGGGTTTAGCACTGAGTAACTTGGCAAGACATCCTTGTGTCTAGTCTAGCCACACTAGACATAGTAATAATAATCATTCATAATGATAGTGGAAATGATCACAATATTGTGTACTAAGCATTTTAAGGATAGAACGGACATATTAACCTTTTTTTCTCCTGTATCATTTTTAAATTCTGCTACCTGTCTCAGTATGCAAGAAAATATCACTGGATTTGGATGGACGTTTAATTTAAAGGAATACCGCAAAACTAAATATCAGATAAAATATTTTGGGTATGGGGAGTACCAAATCGGCACATTTTCATGTAATGTATTAGTGGAAAGGGGCAGTATGCAAAGGAAACCAAAGATAACAAATATTGTAGTTTCATAAGTAATTTTAAAATAAACCCTAAAGAGTTTCTATCATTCTTAAATATAAGTGGAATTTAAACATATTGATTTTGTTTTGCCTAAAAAGCTGTTTCATTTTAAATTAAACCAACACGGCTGAATGAAATGTTAATGCTGATTGGCTGATGGTTACTTCCTGCCAGTTCTCATTGGTTAATAGGATTATACTTTCTTCAAAGACCCATAGCCAATAAGTATTTCGAGTATAGTGACAACTTTCCAAATTCCCTTGTTCTTTTTGTATTCTTTTTGAAGAGTAACCTTGGTAGTTTCATAGGGGCTCATGAGTGGGAGGTATACTCAAGTAATAGGTACAGTTTTGTAAGCCGATTTAGTAAATCTTTAATAGGGCACATATAATTTA
>NC_069502.1:1142733309-1142788309 GCF_027579735.1 Bombina bombina
CCATAAAGGGGCATTTGTATGGGGATTGCCCTTAAAATGGCAATCAGCTCTTTTACAAACACCTCTTTTGCGCCCATAAAAAAAATAATCCCTAATCTAAAAAATAATCCACCCCAAAAAATTATAGTCTAACCCCGAAATAGGTACTCACATTTCCTGAAGTCTGGAGGCAAAAGTCTTCTTCCAGGCGATAAAGGTCTTCATCCAGCGTGGGGACATCTTCTATCTTGATCCGGAGTGAAGACAGTGCAGATCGGTGGTGATTGTGGAGCGGAGATGACCGTGAAGCAGGACTGGGACCGAGGTGATCGCGGAGCAGAGATGACCGTGGAGCAGGACAGGCGATCCTGAATATTCAAGGTACCCTATTTAGGTAGCTTGAATTCCTATTGGCTGAAATTTTGAAATCAGTCAATAGGTTGAGAGTTACTGAAATCCTATTGACTGTTCACAATCAGCCAATAGGATTTCAGTAGCTGTCATCCTATTGGCTGACTTCAAAATTTCAGCCAATAGGAATGCAAGGTACCCCAATATAAATGAGGTACCTTGCATTCAATCTTCAGTGTGCGGCGGCGACTGCATGATCGCCGGTCCTGCTCCACGGTCATCTCCGCTCCACAATCACCTCCGTTCCGTGCCGCCTTCACTCCTTATGAAGTTAGAAGAGGTCCCCGTGCTAGATGAAGACCTTCATCACCTGGAAGAAGACCTTCGCTGCTGGACTTTGAGTACCTATTTCGGGGTTAGACTTATTTTTTATTTTTTTTTTTAGGGTGGTTTTTTTTTTTAGATTAGCGATTTTTTTTATTTTTTAATGGGAGCAAAAGAACTGTTTGTAAAAGAGCTGATTTCCCTTTTAATCGCAATATCCATTCAAATGCCCCTTTCGGGGCAATGGGTAGCTTAGATTTTTTTAGACTTTGTTTTTTTTTATTTTGTGTGATGGTTGGGTGTACTGTTAGGGGGTAATTGGTAATTTGTTTAGGTAAAAGAGCTGTTAACTTAGGGCAATGCCCTACAAAAGGCCCTTTTAATGGCTATTGGTAGTTTAGTTGATTTGGTGAATATTAATTAATATTTCTTGGGGGCGCTTAGGTGTTTTTGTGCGGGCGGTTAGTTTTTTTTATTATTTTGTCGGGTCGGTTAGGTTTTTTTGTTATTTCGTGTGGTAGTTACGTGTATTGTGTTATTTTGTGTGACAGTTGCGTGTTTTTTTGTTAATATTTCGTGCGGGCGGTTGCATGTTGGGGGATTCTTTCACCACTCTGCCATTTTCGGAATCCACCTGGATGCAGCTGCACAGTCAACATTCCTCTTTGGATGTGTGTGCAACTACCGATGGCAACGGACATGTTACAAACGCGATAATACTATAGATACTTTTTACCTCTGTGATTACTTTGTCTCTAAGCCTCTGCAGACTGCCCCCTTATTTCAGTTCTTTTGACAGACTTGCATTTTAGACAATCAGTGCTGACTCTAGGTAACCCCACGTACATGAGCACAATGTTATCTATAAGGCACACAGGAACTAACGCCCTTTTTTATTTTTGTTTATTTTTTTCTGTAATTTTAGTCTTTTTTATTTTTTATAATTTAATCTTAGATTTTATTTTTAAATTAATGTTAGGATTTTTTATTTTAATTGTAATTTAGTATTTTTGGTTTTATGTAATTGGGGTTAATTTAGAGGGTGTTAAATTAGGGGGCTTGGTTATTAAATTAGTTATTTGCATTGGGGGTTGGTGGTTTAGGAGTTAATAGGTTAATTAGGTTTATTGCAATTAGGGGGGGGGGTTGGCAGTTTAGGAGTTTATAAGTTAATTAGGTTTATTGCGATGTGGGGGGTTGGCAGTTTAGGGGTTAATTGAGTAATAAGGTTTATTGTGATGTGGGGGTTCGCGGTTTAGGGGTCAATAGGTTAATTAGGTTTATTGCCATGTGGGGAGTTGGCGGTTTAGGGGTTAATATTTTAAATATGTTATTTGCATTGTTTAATTTGAGGATTAGGGGTTAATTACTTTATTATTTTGTGATGTGGGGGTTGGCGGTTTAGATGTTTGTTAACCCTTAATGACCAAGGACGTACGCCACACGTCCTAAAAAAAAATACAGTTAATGACCGAGGACGTGTGGCGTACGTCCTTGGTCTGGAAAGCAGCTGGAAGCGATCCTGCTCGCTTCCAGCTGCTTTCCGGTTATTGCAGTGATGCCTCGATATCGAGGCATCCTGCAATAACCCCCCTTGGCCATCCGATGCAGAGAGAGCCACTCTGTGGCCCTCTCTGCACCGGACATGGTGGCCGGTATCGTTGGTGGGTGGGAGCAAGTCTGGGAGGCGGGGTGGGCGGCCATCGATGTGCCGAGTAGAGTGGAGGGGGGCGGGATCGGGGCGGGGGGGGCGGGGAGCGCGCGGGAGCGCGCGCGTGCACGGGGGCGGCGGGCGGCGCGTGCACGGGGCGGGAGCGGGAGGGAACCGCTACACTACAGAAAAATAAAGCTGTTAAAAGTAAAAAAAAAATTTAAGCTGTAAATTAAAAGCTAAGGGATCTGGAAGGGGTGGGGGTTGGTCTTGGGGGGGGGGAAGCTACACTACAGAAAAGGGCATTTTTTTTTAAAAAAGGCACTTTTTTTACTAAACTGGGTACTGGCAGACAGCTGCCAGTACCCAAGATGGCGCCCATTAAGGCAGAGGGGGAGGGTTAGAGAGCTGTTTGGTGGGGGATCAGTGAGGTTGGGGCTAAGGGGGGATCCTACACAGCAGCATATGTAAATATGCTAAAAAAACACAAAAAAAGCCCAAATATAGCTTTTATTTTAGTACTGGCAGAGTTTCTGCCAGTACTTAAGATGGCGGGGACAATTGTGGGGTGGGGGAGGGAAGAGAGCTGTTTGGGAGGGATCAGGGGGTCTCATGTTTCAGGTGGGAGGCTGAGCTCTACACTAAAGCTAAAATTAACCCTGCAAGCTCCTACAAGCTACATAATTAACCCCTTCACTGCTAGCCATAATACACGTGTGAAATGCAGCGGCATTTGGCGGCCTTCTAATTACCAAAAAGCAACGCCAAAGCCATATATGTCTGCTATTTCTGAACAAAGGGGATCCCAGAGAAGCATTTACAACCATTTGTGCCATAATTGCACAAGCTTTGTAAATGATTTCAGTGAGAAACCTAAAATTGTGAAAAATTTAACGTTTTTTTTAATTTGATCGCATTTGGCGGTGAAATGGTGGCATGAAATATACCAAAATTGGCCTAGATCAATACTTGGGGTTGTCTACTACACTACACTAAAGCTAAAATTATCCCTAAAAGCTCCCTACATGCTCCATAATTAACCCCTTCACTGCTGGGCATAATACACGTGTAGTGCGCAGTGGCATTTAGCAGCCTTCTAATTACTAAAAAGCAACACCAAAGCCATATATGTCTGCTATTTCTGAACAAAAGGGGATCCCAGAGAAGAATTTACAACCATTTATGCCATAATTGCACAAGCTGTTTGTAAATTAATTTCAGTGAGAAACTCAAAAGTTTGAGAAAAAATTAGTAAAAACTGTGAACATTTTTTTGTTAATTAATCGCTTTGGCGGTGAAATGGTGGCATGAAATATACAAAAATGGGCCTAGATCAATACTTTGGGATGTCCTACTAAAAAAAATATATACATGTCAAGTGGATATTCAGAGATTCCCTGAAGATATCAGTGTTCCTAAAGTAACCTAGCGCTAATTTTGAAAAAAAGTGGTTTGAACTAGCAAAGTGCTACTTAGTATTTATGGCCCTATAACTTACAAAAAAAAGCAAAAGAAAATGTAAAACATTGGGTATTTCTAAACTCAGGACAAAATTTAGAAACTATTTAGCATGGGCTGTTTTTTTGGTGGTTGTAGATGTGTAACAGATATGGGGGGTCATAGTTAGAACAAAGTGTGTTTTTTTCAATTTTATCCTCATATTTTATAATTTTTTTTATAGTAAATTATAAGATATGATGAAAATAATGGTATCTTTAGAAAGTCCATTTAATGGCGAGAAAAACGGTATATAATATGTGTGGGTACAGTAAATGAGTAAGAGGAAAATTACAGCTAAACACAAACACCGATAAATGTAAAAATAGCCTTGGTCCCAAACGGACAGAAAATGGAAAAGTGCTGTGGTCATTAAGGGGTTAAAGGGCACTGAACCCAAATTTTTTCTTTGTGATTCAGATAGAGCATGCAATTTTAAGCAACTTTCTAATTTACTCTATTATCAATTTTCTTCTTATTTTGTTTTATTTATTTAAAAAAGAAGGCATCTATGTTAAGGAGCCAGCACAATTTTGGTTCAGTACCATGGACAGTACTTGTTTATTGGTGCTGTCCAATCAGCAAGGACAATCCAGGTTGTTCACCAAAAATGGGCCAGCATCTAAACTTACATTCTTGCTTTTCAAATAAACATACCAAGAGAATGAAGAAAATTTGATAATAGGAGTAAATTAGAAAGTTGCTTAAAATTGCATGCTCTATCTGAATCAGGAAAGAACAAATTTGGGTTCAGTGTCCCTTTAATATTTCTTGTTGGTGTTTTTTTGTTAATACTGGGCGGTTAGGTTATTTTTTGTTATACTTTGTGCGGGCGGTTAGGCTTTTTTATTATTTTGACGGTTAGGTTTTTTTGTTATTCGTGCGGGAGTTATGTGTTTTTTTGTTATTCCGTGCGGGCAGTTGCAAGTTTTTTTGTTAATATTTCGCGCAGGCGGTTGCGTGTTTGTGGATTCTTTCATGATCCTGCCATTTTCGGAATCCACCTGGATGCAGATGCATCCAGGTGGATTCTTTTGGCTGCGCACGCAGCCAACATTCCTCTTTGGATTTGTGCGCAACTGCCAACGGTGACGAACGCATTACAAACGCGATTATAGTGAAGATACATTTTACCTCAGTAATTGCTTTGTCTCTAAGCCTCTGCAGACTGTCCCCTTATTTCAGTTCTTTTGACAGACTTGCATTTTAGACAATCAGTGCTGACTCCTAGGTAACCCACAATGTTATCTATAAGGCACACACGAACTAACGCCTTCTAATTGTCAAAAACTGTCAAAATGCATGTAGATCATAGGCGGCCTTCAAATACTTAGAAATTAGCATATGAGCCTCCTAGGTTTAGCTATCAACTAAGTATACCAAGAGAAAAAGCAAAATTACTGATAAAAGCCACCAATTGTGCAAGTTCTCCCACTTAAGAAGATGAGAGAGGCCTGTAATTTTCATCATAGGTTTACCTCAACTATGAGAGACAAAATGTGGAAACAAATCCAGACAATCACAATGTCTGATTTGGAAAGAATTTATTTGCATATTATGGTGGAAAATAAGTATTTGGTCACCTACAAACAAGCAAGATTTCTGGCTCTCACAGACCTGTATCTTCTTCTTTAAGAGGCTCCTCTGTCCTCCACTTATTACCTGTATTAATGGCACCTGTTTGAACTTGTTATCAGTATAAAAGACACCTGTCCACAACTCAAACAGTCACACTCCAAACTCTTTTGGTGAAGACCAAAGAGCTGTCGAAGGACACCAGAAACAAAATTGTAGACCTGCACCAGGCTGAGAAGACTGAATCTGCAATAGGCAAGCAGCTTGGTGTGAAGAAATTAACTGTGGGAGCAATAATTAGAAAATGGAAGACATAGAAGACCACTGATAATCTCCCTCGCTCTGGGGCTCCATGCAAGATCTCACCCCGTGGGGTCAAAATGATCACAAGAACGGTGAGCAAACATCCCAGAACCACACGGGGCGACCTAGTGAATGACCTGCAGAGAGCTGGGACCAATGTAACAAAGGTTACCACCAGTAACACATTCGCTGCCAGGGACTCAGATCCTGCAGTGCCAGGCGTGTCCCCCTGCTTAAGTCAGTACATGTCCGGGCCCATCTGAAGTATGCTAGAGAGCATTTGGGATGATCCAGAAGCGGATTGGGGAGAATGTCAATCTGTCAAGATGAAACCAAAGTAGAACTGATTGCGTAGAAACACAACTCGTGAGAATGCAACCAAAGAAACTCCATACCTTACTGTGGAAGCATGGGGAGAGGCATACATCTCATGCTTTGTGGCTGTTTCTCTGAATCCTTCCATCAGCAAGGGCATTTGTAGGATTGTAAAACGGCGGCGGGTCTTTTAGCATATGACAAGATACCCTAAACACACCGACCTGGGCTAACAAAGGAGTGGCTTAGGTAAGAAGCATTTCTGAAGGTCTCTAGAGATGGCCTAGCCAGGTACTCTCAGTATCTCAACCCCATAGAAAACCTTTGAGGGAGATTGAAAGTCTGTGTTGCCCAGTCGACAGGCGCCAAAACATTCACTGCTCTAGAAGGAGATGCTGCAGGAATGGGCCAACATACCAGCAACAGTGATGTGACAACCTTGTTGAGATGACTTACATGAAAACGTTTGACCTCCTGTCATGCCAATAAAGGATATATAAACAAAGTATTGAGATGAAGTTTTGATATTGACCCAAATACATATTTTCCACCATAATTTGCAGATAAATTATTTCCAAATCAGACAATGTGATTGTCTGGATTTGTTTCCACATTTTGTCTCTCATAGTTGAGGTATACCTATGATGAAAATTACAGGCCTCTCTCATCTTCTTAAGTGGGAGAACTTGCACAATTGGTGGCTGACTAAATACTTTTTTGCCCCACTGTATACATATATATATATATATATATATATATATATATATATATATATATATTTACATATATGTATTTACAGACATATATACACAGATACAACCATTAATACACATGTATACATATATAGAAGTGTATTTGAGCCCTTTGCCATTAGGTCAATTAAAACATGTAAAAACACATTTATGTAATATTCATATTTCCAGTTGGGTTTGCGAACATTAGAATATGCAATTGGGCTTGTGCATATGAAAATATGCGATCGGATACGAGCATATGAAAATATGCGATCTTGGGGGGCGGGTCTAAGCCGCAGCCACGGTCGGACGCATCTTGCAGAAGCTCTCTGGATAACTTTCATAACCCTACGATCACCTAAGCTAATTTACTACATTCAGCACGAAAGCTCCCAGAAATCTACTAAAGAACAGACGGTGTATAAGACCCAGCACATAAAACTGTTCATCTACACTTAAAAGACTTACACCAACCGGGGCTGCCTTCAACGGCCTAGTCTGTTTTATTACCATCTTCCCCCCCCCCCCCCGGCTTGCTATCAGGCCGGGTGACAGTCGGGATCTTGGAAATTCAGGATGGAGGAGTTTTACACTCGTGTAGCTGCTTTGTTAGAGGAAATGAGCCGCAAAGCCGAAAGAAAGCTTAATGACCCGCTAACCTTCTACGAATCTACACGCTTCCAAGATGGCGCCAGCCTGCCCGCAGCATACAGTACTGAACCTTCCGAGCCACCAGCGGACCTACACGCAGTACAATCCCTTGTACTACCGCAAACAGGGCGAACTAGAGAGGTCACAGTTTACACCACAACTTATGAGACAGAAGATGATACGGCACCCCCCTTTAATATGGAAGACCCGCTAAGCTCTGACAAGGACACTGTGCCGCAGAAAAATATCACTCTGTTAGAAGACGAGAAACGCCAACGTCGACCTCCCTCATATACCAAGGACCCTCAAGCTGAACTGCTGCCCACTCACTCACTTCTGGGCGCGCTTTGGGGAGATGCGGCCGGCTCTCCGGGTTGCGTACAGAGACCCTTTAAAGCTCCTCATAAGAAGCACGGGGCATCGGAAAGTAGAGCCTGGATGTCATGGCTGCCGCCCCTTGATAACATGAGAGCTCTACAAGAACTATGGATGCTGAACACGGGTCCCATTACATTCAGGGACATAGATAGACACACACTGGAGTTTGCAGCTGAACTGTAAGGCAGGAGTCGGTTAGGGTGGCTCTCTGCTATCCGGTAGACTCTCTCTTTGTCATTTAAGGAGCCAAGCTCCAGTAATTGTTTGATTGCCTGTATTTATAGTTTATGCTCTAAATGGCTTTTGAGTTGCTGATAACCTGACATTTATTGGTGGTAAACGTTGTCCTACAATTAGTAGCCTGTAACACTACTATATGAGCAGAATTTTACCAAGGGGTTCTAAATTCTTCTGTACCTATCACTTTAGCAATATCCCCCCCTCCAATCTCTCTTTATTTACTAAGTGCATCTTCTTAACTCATCTGCTCCTGTCTGTTTAAAATCGCTTTTATACTCATTTAGCGTAGATCCCCACATAGAGAACTGCCTCTCAGCTCTGTTAGATTACCCCTAGAGGTAAGAATCATAAGTACAGTGGCTGTAACTTTAGTGTGTCTAGGACCAACAAACCCTCACATATACACCAGCCCTAAGGTTTGTTAATAGCCCACTTTTTATTATCTTAAGATCTAGTTACAAGAGTTCACTAATAGTAAGACACAGGACATTAGAATTGTTGATACTAGTACCCATAACTGTGCCCACTTAATCATAGTCTACTTAGTTGGAAATAGATGAATTTATGGCAGACATATAGGGGCCAGATTGCATAAACTCACTATACTTACCCATATTAACTCACCATACACTACCCTTCTATCTCAAACCATACCCCTCCTCAGTTAATATGTTTCTAAAACTAGATCCCCTCCTGCAGTGATACTTCCCAAACTCCTCCATCAATACATAAATATCACACAGATTCTGGCTGTCACGAATCTTTCTTATACGAGCGGCTCTTGTCCGCTAACCCCCTTTCTTTCTCTCTTATTGTTTTTGTTTTTCTTGTTTCTTTATAGCTCATATTTATCACATGACTTTTATAAGTGGCCAGAGAGTGTTGACATATATTGATTAAGACCCTTCCTTATCCCATGTTATTTCACCTATATTCAAGGGTACACAAAGGCCCAGGTTTTACGTATGAGATTACTCAAGTTTACACAAAATGAGGTTCTTTACTATTATGTCTGGTTATATGGTTCAGACTGAAATTATCTGTATGCTAGATAAATTTCTTTTATGAGTGTTAAAACTAAAAGTTATATAACTGACCTTGTTACCGTAGTTGCACTATATCTCCTGATAGAGTTACAGTGATAAGGATCATTAGATAAAAAGTATATATATTCCAACCAGCAGAATTAGATAACAAATGTACATTTCAGTATCTTGTATTGTCTGTAGACATATGATGTATGTGGTTTACTGTTCAAGTCAAAAACCTCAATAAAAAAGTATGTATAAAAAAATAAAAAAAATATGCGATCTTGTTTGCCCACGAGTCAGGTGTTTTATTCCACTTTTTTTCTCTATTGATTGTAATGGGGGAATAGGTTATTGTTTGCGTGACAGTCTAATTGCACTAGAAATAATAATACTAGCGCAATCCGATAAGCACAAAAAGTTTACTTCTAGTGCAATTAGCGCTCCACTTGTAATGTGTTGATTTACATATGCTTTTTCTCTTCTTCATCTTGTTTGTAAAATGCCGCCAAATTCTATAGCGCTGGGTAAATGTGTATTAGAACACATTGGAGTAGATTTATCAAGCAGCCAATGCTCCTTGCTCCGCCAGAGGTTTCAGGTCTGCCAGGTCGTAAGACAGCTGCTCCTTAACTTGTCCGCCACCTTTTAGGTGGCAAATTGCAATCATCACGATCAGATACAATCGGGATGAGTGACACCCCCTGATAGCGGCCGCGTATCTGCAGGGGGAGGCATTGCACAAGCATTTCTCAAATAGCGAATCATGACCCCAATGAAACTCATTTATCATAAACTATGTGAAAAAATACAGATACATAAATCAGACTAACAAATTAGTATAGAAGGAGGATGGCCTTGCTCAGATAAGTTTAGACCCTAATGCAGGGGTTTCCAAACTTGGCTCTCCAGAGGTTTTAGAACTACATTTCCCACGATGCTCAGCTAGATAAAATGCTGGCTGAGCATCATGGGAAATGTAGTTCCAAAACCTCTGAAGGACCAAGTTTGGAAACCCCTGCCCTAATGGATACTCTTCATTGTACGTGAGGCTATAGATATCCACTTTTAAACATAATATTTACATTTTACATTTAAATAATTAAAAAATAGTACTTTAAAAGAAAAAAGGAGGACCAGGTAAGACTGCAAATGACAGACAATAAAATGTAATCAGTTGACACTCAAAGATCTTTGTTAAAAGAGTTGCATACATTTCAAGTTTATATATATATATATCTTTCTTAGATTCAATCACTGAAGGGCACTCACAGGTCTTTAAATAAAACTATTATTTAATTATTCCATTAAAATATGTACAGCTTTACAAGCTGAGACGCAGGGAGAACAGCGGTCATCCCGCTATATAAAAAATAAGAATACACAAAATAATTGTTTATGTTTTGAAAAAGGCTTGTGGACAAGCGAAAAGTCAACATTTTATGGAATAACTAAATAAAACAAGAATGGTTTCATCTTAAGACCGGTAAGTGCCCTTCAGTGATTGAATCTAACGTTTACGATATATATAAAGATGCACCCAGGTATATATATATATATATATACTATATATATATATATATACTATATATATATATATATATATATATATATATATATATATGTGTGTGTGTGTGTGTTTAAACCGGTCTAAATCTTTATTTAGTTGTAAAAATGGAGACCCTACTCAGCAGCTAGAGCAAAATATGAGCCGTGTCTTTTATTAAAACATGAACTAATGAATATAAAATATCAGAATATCCAAAAACGTCTCTATTACTATAAGGGCTGTATTCAATGAGTCATTTCCTTATTGCTCGAGTATATACAGAACCATTTACATTTCTACAAAATTTCCAGCATCCAAGGGTTTACATTGAGACAGGGAATGTGTAAATTCAAATCACATGAAAATTTAAGGACTTAACGTCAGTCCCTAGTAAAGACTTATCTGTCTGCCAGACATACCACTGTTATTTCGACTTATATTTCTCCTGAATGTTTGCTCTGGATTTTGTTTCCTCTTAATCCTTCTATGCTTTGTTTGTTTCTCTTGGATATATAAGGGCATTAAGGATCACCCATCTGGAATTTTATGATTCCAAAAAACAGAGGTGGGCTTGGATAGTATCTGAAACCATAGTTTGTAACTATTAACTCTATTTCACTAATTGCAGGACCAGTCTTGCATTACAGGTCATCTACCAGAGACAGAAATGTTACCAATAATAATATTAAATAATTCTCAAGTTAAGCTTGGGCATTCACTTATGTGAAATAACAGGCTGTCAACAATTAAATATCAACCTCTGTGAACTGACAATGATATGCATTTTTGTGGTCTTTTAGTAGTATTCTGAAGCCAATAATATAATTTCTCTCAGTTATTTGGAATGGATGTATTACATTATAGTTTAAGTGGAAGACTGTGGTATATCTCATCATAGGGACATAAAAAAACAACTTTAAATAATATTGGAAAAGCAGCAATAAAATTTGTTAAAAATATACAATATAGCAGTTTAAAAAAGTAATAATAATATAATTAAATGAAAAAATGTAATATAACAGGAAGGAGCTATTGGAATTTGAAAAGAAACCAATGGCACTACTATCGTGTGAGACCTTAATTCCTACAATTATTCAATAGTTTGTCAGGATGTGGGTGCTGTGTATAGAACCGTATTGTAGCAAAAAAAGAGAAAGTATACACTTCTAGCACTCCTAGGTCTAAAGGTAAATTAAATCTAACTAGATGATGCAAATTATTCCCTAAGGAATAAGTGAAAGGGGAGAAAAACAGATTACAAATTAAAATATAACTTTTATTGGGTTGCGTTTAAAATAGGAATGCACTTAAAATCACACTTAAGCACCGATTTTATTGATGTCAGCAAATAAATACAAATTGAGATTGTTGCTCCTAGTACTTGAGTGTTAAATGTAGGCTGGAGTAAGAACTGCTATATACTTGTATCTTGGAGATCTGATACACCAAATTTTCTGTATCCGAAGTTACCAATTCTTATGTGAGAATTAAGTATATAACGTATTATTTATGTCTCCAAAATAATATATCTTTCTATGCGAAGCTTAATGTAAGTTGAACAGTGGGTATATAATTTTAAATATTTCTGCTTGTTTCCAGCTGAGATTATATATACCACTTATTACTTGGATTCTAAATAAAGTCTCTTTACTTGTCCAAAGTGACTCCGCTTCTGTATTAGCAATTACCTACTAAAAGATTGAAGTGTAGGCTATTCACTCCACAACATCAAGAGCTAACTTTCATGAGCGCTTTTAAATTGTATATAAATGATTAAACTAAATTATGATACAATTTCTGTTTATTGAGACATTGTATATCGTTATTCAACTGAATAGACTTTATTATGTTTAGTTCCTCTGCGGTTATATATAAAAACCGTTGCTACTGGGTATGCTCAAACTTGAATTGCAAGGATTGTGTTCTTTATTCTATGCACTTGAGCTGTATGTGCTAAAATGTTCCGTGGATACCTCAGTTTAGTAATGGTCAGTATCACTGTTTTTTGCTTACCAGAACATACAGTCTTTAATAAGGTGCCCTAAATTATTGTATGTTGTTTGTGAACGTAGTTGGATTAAATTTGCTATTGCTCATAGGGTCCAGTATGTAGCGTGTATTAAAGCTGTAGTTCAGGATATGCCTGAGTGGTATATTACACAACTTGTGAGTCACACATAGTTTGTATATATTAAACGAACTTCGGTGAAATTTGTCTGCTCACAGTTTCTTTTAGTGCCAGTTTAAGTAGCTCTCTGTGATGCGGCAGTTAAATAATCTTATATGTTGCAACAATGGAGCGTATCTGTTCCTATCACCACAGATTTAATTGAGTACCTATTTAGATAACTCACAGTGTTCCGGTGATTAAATAGTGTAGTTTATTAGTACAATGAGACGTATCTGTTCTCAGTAACACCAGAGTTGTGGCAGAAAGATGTTCAAAGATTCTGCTTGTGTTGTGAGTCTATGGAGTTAAACCTACTGTTCGTTTGGATTTTCACACTCGCAGCTGATTATACTAGTCTGTGTATGTTCCACCTTTCATACAAACAGGATTTCCACAGATTAGGTTTGTGCATTGCTCTGTTGTATGAGCCGTATTAACGGCGAAATTGTGCTTATGTGATCAAGCTGCACTTAATAATCTAACCCAAGGCTAATATAATTGCGCTCTAAATATACTTTGTGCGCCTTGGTTTTTTAAAATATAACCGCAGAGGAGCTAAACATAATAAAGTCTATTCAGTTGAATAACGATATACAATGTCTCAATAAACAGAAATTGTATCATAATTTAGTTTAATCATTTATATACAATTTAAAAGCGCTCATGAAAGTTAGCTCTTGATGTTGTGGAGTGAATAGCCTACACTTCAATCTTTTAGTAGGTAATTGCTAATACAGAAGCGGAGTCACTTTGGACAAGTAAAGAGACTTTATTTAGAATCCAAGTAATAAGTGGTATATATAATCTCAGCTGGAAACAAGCAGAAATATTTAAAAATTATATACCCACTGTTCAACTTACATTAAGCTTCGCATAGAAAGATATATTATTTTGGGACATAAATAATACGTTATATACTTAATTCTCACATAAGAATTGGTAACTTCGGATACAGAAAATTTGGTGTATCAGATCTCCAAGATACAAGTATATAGCAGTTCTTACTCCAGCCTACATTTAACACTCAAGTACTAGGAGCAACAATCTCAATTTGTATTTATTTGCTGACATCAATAAAATCGGTGCTTAAGTGTGATTTTAAGTGCATTCCTATTTTAAACGCAACCCAATAAAAGTTATATTTTAATTTGTAATCTGTTTTCTCCCCTTTCACTTATTCCTTAGGGAATAATTTGCATCATCTAGTTAGATTTAATTTACCTTTAGACCTAGGAGTTCTAGAAGTGTATACTTTCTCTTTTTTTGCTACAATACGGTTCTATACACAGCACCCACATCCTGACAAACTATTGAATAATTGTAGGAATTAAGCTCTCTGTGATGCGGCAGTTAAATAATCTTATATGTTGCAACAATGGAGCGTATTGTTCCTATCACCACAGATTTAATTGAGTACCTATTTAGATAACTCACAGTGTTCCGGTGATTAAATAGTGTAGTTTATTTAGTACAATGAGACGTATCTGTTCTCAGTAACACCAGAGTTGTGGCAGAAAGATGTTCAAAGATTCTGCTTGTGTTGTGAGTCTATGGAGTTAAACCTACTGTTTGTTTGGATTTTCACACTCGCAGCTGATTATACTAGTCTGTGTACGTTCCACCTTTCATACAAACAGGATTTCCACAGATTAGGTTTGTGCACTGCTCTGTTGTATGAGCCGTATTAACGGCGAAATTGTGCTTATGTGATCAAGCTGCACTTAATAATCTAAACCCAAGGCTAATATAATTGCGCTCTAAATATACTTTGTGCACCTTGGTTTTTTAAAACAGAGCTATCTTACAGCAAAAGGTATCGTGAAATATACCCAGTACAACTCGAGGTTGATTTTAAATTTTTAGGCAATAGCCACAAACGTAATTCTATTGTTCAATCATTGTGTACTATAAGATTTAAAGTTAGCTATTACAGGAGGGATAGTACTTGCAACAGTATTCGGTACCAGCACAATACATTAACACATAGTTAAATCTGAGCGTCCATTATACAAGTGAAATCATAGCTGACTACAGTAATTTGCGGTAGGCTGTCTAAAAACACAGGAGCTCCTAGGACTCCTCACCATTGCCCTATCGTCCCTAACATGTTTCGCAACTTAACGTTGCTTTTTCAAAGGTGAACGCGCCGCAATATTGGCGGCTTTTTAAGGCCGTTGGAAACATGCCCCCAATAGGCGTGTATTGTAATTCAGACCAATGACATGAGATGGGCTAATGATTGACGTAGAGAGACGCGTCTGAATTCTACTATAGAGCGGTTTATTTGATCCTGTTTGCGAGCTTATTCTTGAATTCTTTCCAAAACCTGATGATAAATAAAAATGATGAAATGATGGTGTAGTAAAAACAGTTAACCTGTTCGAAATGGTTTTCATTTGCCAAATATATTGACAGAGGTAGCTGATATTATGTTGACCACAGTGACTCTGTACATAAATTTGTGTTGTTATGACATACTGTTTTAAATTGGCTTATCCTGGGGTGTTATTGAATTTATCATATTGATAGATCTGATAAAGGTAAAATCAGAACTGTAACCAGGATTGTGTTCTGTGTGAAACCTGATCTGCTTAATATATATTAGGACAAACATAATGTGAAGTAGCGTGTTAAACCGTGAATACAGACATTGGAACAAAAAATAGAAAAGGGAAAGGGAGTGGAAGTGTTTGACTATTAACCTCAAACATAACTAGAATGATTGTGTGTGCTTATGTTGTGAACATAGGGGATTATAAGACCCTAAGGAGTGCATTATCGTGTGTATTAATAATTTTATTCTTAAAGAAGAGATATGAGAAAAAGATTTTTTAACCTGATATGGGTGCGTTGATGAATCATTAATAAAATCATATTGAGTGGTGTTATAGTTAGTGCAACAGCACTTATCCGTGACTTAGTGTTTTGAGTGTGTTTTGGTGTAACGTGATAGAGATAAGGTTTCTATAATTTGCTGTCTACCTTACATAGATAATCTGTTTTTACAAGAAAGGAGTAAAATTATTTACTTCATTTAATCCATACGGTTGAACTGAATTCAAAAGAAAGATCCATTTGCTCTCCGCTCTGAGTAGGACATTCTCTACATTGCCACCCCTTATGCCCAAATGTATTTTCTGAATCCCAAAGCATTTCTGATCAGACTGTTTGGAATTATGTCTTTTCAGGAAATGTCGAGCTACAGATGTCAAATTTTTACCTTCTTGCAGATCTTTAGTTGCATTTTTTATATTCCTCAGATGTTCTTGGAGTCTTTGTCTTATTTTTCTTGTTGTCATACCAACATATAACAGATTACATTTGCATTGTAAAACGTATATGACTCATTCTGTGTGGCAATTAATGTAGGATTCATTTTTTAACTTTGAACCAAGTTTACCCTAGATTGTCGCCCTTTGTTGGTATTGGTTCTAATTTTCAATTTTACACCTTTTGGTTTGCATAGTCAGTTTTGTCCCTGCTTAGTTTGCCTTGTTTTGTTTGTTTTATTTCATTTTCATACTTATCCAGTTCCTTTTGATATTGTTTATATGTTTCCTCAAAATTAGAAACAGGTTCAAATTCTTCTAATTGTTTATTTAATTCCTGAACTTTGATTTCCAAACAGTCATATTCTTCCTTATCATGTTTAATGAGTATTTTCATCAGTTTTCCTGAGCATTCTGTTAATGCTTCTTCCCATTCAATGTTGTGTGATGGGTTGCGGAACTCAAATGCTGGGAATAATTGTATTCTCAATCCTCTGGGGATTAATTTTAATTCTATATATTTCTCGAAGAAATGATGATTCCACCATAACTTATCTTGTTTAAACATTATTTTGTGTACTTCCCTGAGGGTTGAGTTCATTTTATCTTGTATATTTGAGGCATTAGTGGATGGATTTTTGAATACATCATTGAGGTCTGTTTCTCTTTTTCGTTTTCTAGATTGTCTGTCTTGCTCCCATTTTGAAGACATAATGATAAGTTAGATTAAATTGTATGTGTGCTCTATTGGTGAGAGGCCTGAGAATCAGGTATTGGAATTATTGGAATTTGAAAAGAAACCAATGGCACTACTATCGTGTGAGACCTTAATTCCTACAATTATTCAATAGTTTGTCAGGATGTGGGTGCTGTGTATAGAACCGTATTGTAGCAAAAAAGAGAAAGTATACACTTCTAGAACTCCTAGGTCTAAGGTAAATTAAATCTAACTAGATGATGCAAATTATTCCCTAAGGAATAAGTGAAAGGGGAGAAAACAGATTACAAATTAAAATATAACTTTTATTGGGTTGCGTTTAAAATAGGAATGCACTTAAAATCACACTTAAGCACCGATTTTATTGATGTCAGCAAATAAATACAAATTGAGATTGTTGCTCCTAGTACTTGAGTGTTAAATGTAGGCTGGAGTAAGAACTGCTATATACTTGTATCTTGGAGATCTGATACACCAAATTTTCTGTATCCGAAGTTACCAATTCTTATGTGAGAATTAAGTATATAACGTATTATTTATGTCTCCAAAATAATATATCTTTCTATGCGAAGCTTAATGTAAGTTGAACAGGGGTATATAATTTTAAATATTTCTGCTTGTTTCCAGCTGAGATTATATATACCACTTATTACTTGGATTCTAAATAAAGTCTCTTTACTTGTCCAAAGTGACTCCGCTTCTGTATTAGCAATTACCTACTAAAAGATTGAAGTGTAGGCTATTCACTCCACAACATCAAGAGCTAACTTTCATGAGCGCTTTTAAATTGTATATAAATGATTAAACTAAATTATGATACAATTTCTGTTTATTGAGACATTGTATATCGTTATTCAACTGAATAGACTTTATTATGTTTAGCTCCTCTGCGGTTATATTTTAAAAAACCAAGGCGCACAAAGTATATTTAGAGCGCAATTATATTAGCCTTGGGTTAGATTATTAAGTGCAGCTTGATCACATAAGCACAATTTCGCCGTTAATACGGCTCATACAACAGAGCAATGCACAAACCTAATCTGTGGAAATCCTGTTGTATGAAAGGTGGAACATACACAGACTAGTATAATCAGCTGCGAGTGTGAAAATCCAAACGAACAGTAGGTTTAACTCCATAGACTCACAACACAAGCAGAATCTTTGAACATCTTTCTGCCACAACTCTGGTGTTACTGAGAACAGATACGTCTCATTGTACTAATAAACTACACTATTTAATCACCGGAACACTGTGAGTTATCTAAATAGGTACTCAATTAAATCTGTGGTGATAGGAACAGATACGCTCCATTGTTGCAACATATAAGATTATTTAACTGCCGCATCACAGAGAGCTACTTAAACTGGCACTAAAAGAAACTGTGAGCAGACAAATTTCACCGAAGTTCGTTTAATATATACAAACTATGGCCTAGATTTAGAGTTCGGCGGGTAGCCGTCAAAACCAGCGTTAGAGGCTCCTAACGCTGGTTTTGGGGCGCCCGGCTGGTATTTGGAGTCAGTGATTAAAGGGTCTAACGCTCACTTTTCAGCCGCGACTTTTCCATACCGCAGATCCCCCTACGCCATTTGCGTAGCCTATCTTTTCAATGGATCTTTCTAACGCTGGTATTTAGAGTCGTTTCTAGCAGTGAGCGTTAGAGCTCTAACGACAAGATTTCCAGCCGCCTGAAAATAGCAGGAGTTAAGAGCTTTCTGGCTACGCGGTTTATAAAGCTCTTAACTACTGTACCCTAAAGTACACTAACACCCATAAACTATCCTATGTACCCCTAAACCGAGGTCCCCCCACATCGCAGGCCACTCGATTAAAATTTTTAACCCCTAATCTGCCGACCGCCACCTACGTTATACTTATGTACCCCTAATCTGCTGCCCCTAACACCGCCGACCCCTGTATTATATCTATTAACCCCTAACTTGCCCCCCACAACGTCGCCGCAAGCTACTTAAAATAATTAACCCTAATCTTCCGACCGCAAATCGCCGCCACCTACGTTATCCCTATGTACCCCTAATCTTCTGCCCCTAACATCGCCGACCCCTATGTTATAATTTATTAACCCCTAATCTGCCCCCCACAACGTCGCCGACACCTTACCTACACTTATTAACCCCTAATCTGCCGAGCGGACCTGAGCGCTACTATAATAAAGTTATTAACCCCTAATCCGCCTCACTAACCCTATCATAAATAGTATTAACCCCTAATCTGCCCTCCCTAACAACGCCGACACCTACCTTCAATTATTAACCCCTAATCTGTCCGACCGGAAGCTCACCGCTATTCTAATAAATGTATTAACCCCTAAAGCTAAGTCTCACCCTAACACTAACACCCCCCTAAGTTAAATATATTTTTTATCTACGAAATAAATTAACTCTTATTAAATAAATAATTCCTATTTAAAGCTAAATACTTACCTGTAACATACATCCTAAATTAGCTACAATATAAATTATAATTATATTTATCTATTTTAGGATTAAATTTATTTTACAGGCAACTTTGTAATTATTTTATACCAGGTACAATAGCTATTAAATAGTTAAGAACTATTTAATAGTTACCTAGTTAAAATAATACAAATTTACCTGTAAAATAATCCTAACCTAAGATATAATTAAACCTAACACTACCCTATCAATAAAATAATTAAGATAAACTACCTACAATTACCTACAATTAACCTAACACTACACTATCAATAAATTAATTAAACACAATTGCTACAAATAAATAAAATTAAATAAACTATCTAAAGTACAAAAAATAAAAAAGAACTAAGTTACAGAAAATAATAAAATATTTACAAAACATAAGAAAAATATTACAACAATTTTAAACTAATTACACCTACTCTAAGCCCCCTAATAAAATAACAAAGCCCCCCCAAAATAAAAAAGTCCCTACCCTATTCTAAAATACAAATATTACAAGCCTCTTTTACCTTACAGCCCTGAACAGGGCCCTTTGCGGCATGCCCCAAGAATTTCAGCTCTTTTGCCTGTAAAAAAAAACATCCTATACCCCCCCCCCCCAACATTACAACCCACCACCCACATACCCCTAATCTAACCCAAACCCCCCTTAAATAAACCTAACACTACCCCCCTGATGATCTTCCTACCGTGTCTTCACCATGCCAGGTTCGCCGATCCGTCCGGGCTCCAAGATCTTCATCCAAGCCAAGCGGGGGCTAGACATTCCACTGAAGAAGTCCAGAAGAGGGTCCAAAGTCTTCCTCCTATCCGGCAAGAAGAGGACATCCGGACCGGCAAACATCTTCTCCAAGCGGCATCTTCTATCTTCTTCCATCCGATGACGACCGGCTCCATCTTGAAGACCTCCAGCGCGGATCCATCCTCGTCTTCCGACGACTAGACGACGAATGACGGTTCCTTTAAGGGACGTCATCCAAGATGGCGTCCCTCGAATTCCGATTGGCTGATAGGATTCTATCAGCCAATCGGAATTAAGGTAGGAATTTTCTGATTGGCTGATGGAATCAGCCAATCAGAATCAAGTTCAATCCGATTGGCTGATCCAATCAGCCAATCAGATTGAGCTCGCATTCTATTGGCTGTTCCGATCAGCCAATAGAATGCGAGCTCAATCTGATTGGCTGATTGGATCAGCCAATCGGATTGAACTATATCTGATTGGCTGATTCCATCAGCCAATCAGAAAATTCCTACCTTAATTCCGATTGGCTGATAGAATCCTATCAGCCAATCGGAATTCGAGGGACGCCATCTTGGATGACGTCCCTTAAAGGAACCGTCATTCGTCGTCTAGTCGTCGGAAGAAGAGGATGGATCCGCGCTGGAGGTCTTCAAGATGGAGCCGGTCGTCATCGGATGGAAGAAGATAGAAGATGCCGCTTGGAGAAGATGTTTGCCGGTCCGGATGTCCTCTTCTTGCCGGATAGGAGGAAGACTTTGACCCTCTTCTGGACTTCTTCAGTGGATGTCTAGCCCCCGCTTGGCTTGGATGAAGATCTTGGAGCCAGGACGGATCGGTGAACCTGGCATGGTGAAGACAAGGTAGGAAGATCATCAGGGGGGTAGTGTTAGTTTATTTAAGGGGGGTTTGGGTTAGATTAGGGGGTATGTGGGTGTGGGGTTGTAATGTTGGGGGGGGGGTATAGTATGTTTTTTTTTACAGGCAAAAGAGCTGAAATTCTTGGGGCATGCCCCGCAAAGGGCCCTGTTCAGGGCTGGAAGGTAAAAGAGCTTGTAATATATTTGTATTTTAGAATAGGGTAGGGAATTTTTTATTTTGGGGGCTTTGTTATTTTATTAGGGGGCTTAGACGTAGGTGTAATTAGGTTTAAAATTGTTGTAATATTTTCTTATGTTTGTAAATATTTTATTATTTTCTGTAACTTAGTTCTTTTTTATTTTTTGTACTTTAGATAGTTTATTTAATTTTATTTATTTGTAGCAATTGTGTTTAATTAATTTATTGATAGTGTATTGTTAGGTTAATTGTAGGTAATTGTAGGTAGTTTATTTAATTATTTTATTGATAGGGTAGTGTTAGGTTTAATTATATCTTAGGTTAGGATTTATTTTACAGGTAAATTTGTAATTATTTTAACTAGGTAACTATTAAATAGTTCTTAACTATTTAATAGCTATTGTACCTGGTTAAAATAATTACAAAGTTGCCTGTAAAATAAATATTAATCCTAAAATAGGTATAATATAATTATAATTTATATTGTAGCTATATTAGGATTTATTTTACAGGTAAGTATTTAGCTTTAAATAGGAATTATTTATTTAATAAGAGTTTAATTTATTTCGTTAGATAAAATTATATTTAACTTAGGGGGGTGTTAGTGTTAGGGGTTAGACTTAGCTTTAGGGGTTAATACATTTATTAGAATAGCGGTGAGCTCCGGTCGGAAGATTAGGGGTTAATAATTGAAGGTAGGTGTCGGCGATGTTAGGGAGGGCAGATTAGGGGTTAATACTATTTATGATAGGGTTAGTGAGGCGGATTAGGGGTTAATAACTTTATTATAGTAGCGCTCAGGTCCGCTCGGCAGATTAGGGGTATTAAGTGTAGGTAGGGTGTCGGCGACGTTGTGGGGGGCAGATTAGGGGTTAATAAATATAACATAGGGGTCGCGCGATGTTAGGGCAGCAGATTAGGGTACATAGGGATAACGTAGGTGGCGGCGGTTTACGGAGCGCAGATTAGGGGTTAAAAGTGTAATGCAGGGGTCAGCGATAGCGGGGGGCGGCAGATTAGGGGTTAATAAGTGTAAGGTTAGGGGTGTTTAGACTCGTACATGTTAGGGTGTTAGGTGCAGACTTAGGAGGTGTTTCCCCATAGGAAACAATGGGGCTGCGTTAGGAGCTGAACGCTGCTTTTTTTGCAGGTGTTAGGTTTTTTTTCAGCTCAAACAGCCCCCATTGTTTCCTATGGGGGAGAATCGTGCACGAGCACGTTTTTGATGCCGGCCGCGTCCGTAAGCAACTCTGTAGCGAGAGTTGCAGATTTGCGGTTAAAAATGCTCTACGCTCCTTTTTGGAGGCCTAACGCAGCATTTGTTTGAACTCTCGATACCAGAGTTAAATTTATGGTGCGGCCAGAAAAAACCCGCGGAGCGTTAACAGCCTTTTACCGCCGAACTCTAAATCTAGGCCTATGTGTGACTCACAAGTTGTGTAATATACCACTCAGGCATATCCTGAACTACAGCTTTAATACACGCTACATACTGGACCCAACAGCCATTTAAAATATATATATGATGAGCAATAGCAAATTTAATCCAACTACGTTCACAAACAACATACAATAATTTAGGGCACCTTATTAAAGACTGTATGTTCTGGTAAGCAAAAACAGTGATATTGACCATTACTAAACTGAGGTATCCACGGAACATTTAAGCACATACAGCTCAAGTGCATAGAATAAAGAACACAATCCTTGCAATTCAAGTTTGAGCATACCAGTAGCAACGGTTTTTATATATAACCGCAGAGGAACTAAACATAATAAAGTCTATTCAGTTGAATAACGATATACAATGTCTCAATAAACAGAAATTGTATCATAATTTAGTTTAATCATTTATATACAATTTAAAAGCGCTCATGAAAGTTAGCTCTTGATGTTGTGGAGTGAATAGCCTACACTTCAATCTTTTAGTAGGTAATTGCTAATACAGAAGCGGAGTCACTTTGGACAAGTAAAGAGACTTTATTTAGAATCCAAGTAATAAGTGGTATATATAATCTCAGCTGGAAACAAGCAGAAATATTTAAAATTATATACCCACTGTTCAACTTACATTAAGCTTCGCATAGAAAGATATATTATTTTGGAGACATAAATAATACGTTATATACTTAATTCTCACATAAGAATTGGTAACTTCGGATACAGAAAATTTGGTGTATCAGATCTCCAAGATACAAGTATATAGCAGTTCTTACTCCAGCCTACATTTAACACTCAAGTACTAGGAGCAACAATCTCAACTTGTATTTATTTGCTGACATCAATAAAATCGGTGCTTAAGTGTGATTTTAAGTGCATTCCTATTTTAAACGCAACCCAATAAAAGTTATATTTTAATTTGTAATCTGTTTTCTCCCCTTTCACTTATTCCTTAGGGAATAATTTGCATCATCTAGTTAGATTTAATTTACCTTTAGACCTAGGAGTGCTAGAAGCATATACTTTCTCTTTTTTGCTAAAAACAGGAAGGAGCTGTTTGTATCAGTATCAGTTGCTCACTAGCTGATAAAGGCAAGTCCTAAATATCTGTGGACAATGACACGTCTCTATGAATAAAAGTGTTCTAACAGTGATTTACTGTGATAGATATAGATATATATATGTATATGTGTGCATATCCATATGTATTCGCATATACATGCATATACACATACATAATCATATGGAATGCTATTGACTGAGATACACTTATTTTTCACTTTGTTGCACAATAAAAGCTATTTTTTAAGTTCTTCTTAGTCCAGTTTGGATCCAGTGGATACAAAACTACATACACATAGAAATCCACACTATGGGCTCGATTTATCAAAGCCTACGACTGCAAGCTCTCACAAGAACTTGCTCGCCGTAATTTAACAAGCAGTGGTCGCCAGACTGCCACTTCCCTAACCTCTTCGCCACCTCTAAGGTGGCGAAATTCAATCTCTGTAGTCGAGTCCAACCGAGGAGATTTACAGCTCCTGCCAGCGAGTGATTGGCTGTGCACGGGCAGGGGGCGGGATTGCACGCAAGCGCAAAATTGTGCTTGTGTGCAATGGTGATTACCTGTGGGTAATTTCACCCCGCCACAGGCATATGCGCCCCTGTCCGCCTCAGCTTTGATAAATCTAGCCCTTTATATATCTATACTATAATTGTGTTTGTAAGCGTCCGTCGCTGTCGGCAGTTGCGCATGCATCCTCAAAGGAATGTTGGATGCACGTGCAGCTGCCTTGTGGAGAAAGACAGCTTCAGAAACTCCAACTCTAGCTGTAACATAACAGCTGAGAGCTGGAGCTTCAGGCATCTGCCTCATATGGAGCTGGAGCGCGATCGGTGCTCCGCCTCCATATGAGGCCATATGCCTGATCATTACAGACGGTGACATGTGTGTGTCACCGTCTGTAACGATCTTCTGTGGTGCCGGTGGGAGGTGTGAGCAGGGGGCTGGTGGGCGGCTCAGCAGGGAAGGGGAGGCAGTGGGAGTGCCCTAAAAAAAATATAGCAGCTCAGTAGGGAAGGGGAGGCCCCAATTAAAAAAAAAAAGACAGGGGGAGAGAGAAAAGAGAAGGGGGAGAGAGCAAAAGAGAGGGGGGAGAGAGCAAAAGAGAAGGGGAGAGAGCAAAAGCGAAGGGGGAGAGAGAGAGCAAAAAAAGAGGAGAAAGAGCAAATGAGAGGGGAAGGGAGAGCAAAAGAGAGGGGAGAGCAAAAGAGAGGGGAGAGCAAAAGAGAGAGGGGGAGAGTGCAAAAGAGAGGGGGGAGAGAGCAAAAGAAAGGGGGGAGAGAGTGCAAAATAGAGGGGGACAGAAGGAGCAAAATAGAGGGGGGGAGTGCAAAGAGAGGGGGAGAGAGAGCACAAAAAGAGGGGGAGAGAGAGAGCAAAGAGAGGGGGAAAGAGAGCGCAAAAGAGAGGGGGAGAGAGAGAGAGAGCAAATGAGAGCTGGAGAGAGAGAAAAAGAGAGGGAGAGAGAGAGCAAATGAGAGGGGGAGAGAGAGCAAAAGAGAGGGAGAGAGAGAGCAAAAGAGATGGGGGAAACCAAAAGTGAAGGGGGGGAGAGCAAAAGAGAAGGGAGAGAGAGCAAAAGAGAAGGGGGAGAGAGAGCAAAAAGAAGGGTGAGAGAGCAAAAGAGAAGGGGGTGCAAGGAAAAGAGAAGGGGGAGAGAGCAAAAGAGAAGGGGGAGATAGCAAAAGAGAAGGGGAAAGAGCAAAAGAGAAGGGGGGAGAGAGCAAAAGAGAAGGGTGTGAGAGCAAAAGAGAAGGGGAGAGAGCAAAAGAGAAGGGGGGAGAGCAAAAGAGAAGGAGGAGAGCAAAAGAGGGGGGAGAGAACAAAAGAGAGGGAAAGGGAGAGCAAAAGAGAGAGGAGAGAGAGAGCAAATAAGAGGGGGGAGGGAGAGCAAAAGAGAGGGGAGAGCAAAATAGAGAGGGGAGAGAGAGCAAAAGAGAGGGGGGAGAGAGCAAAATAGAGGGGGAGAGAGAGAAAAAAGAGAGGGGGAGAGAGCAAAAGAGAGCGTAAAAGAGAGGGGGAGAGAGAGAGAGCAAAAGAGAGGGGGAGAGAGAGCAAAGAGAGGGGAGATAGAGCAAATAGAGAGGAGAGAGAAAAGAGAGCCAAGAGAGGGGGGAGAGAGAGCAAATGAGAGGGGAGAGAGAGAGCAAATGAGAGGGAATAGAGAGCAAAAGAGAGGGGGAGAGAGCAAAAAGAGGGGGAGAGAGAGCAAATGAGAGGAGGGGGAGAGCAAAAGAGAGGTGAGAGCAAAAGAGAAGGGGGAGAGCAAAAGAGAGAGGGGAGAGGGAGAGCAAAAGAGAGGGGGAGAGAGCAAAAGAAAGGGGGGAGAGAGCAAAATAGAGGGGAGAGGGAGAGCAAAAGAGAGGGGGAGAGAGCAAAAGAGAGGGGGAGAGAGAGCACAAAAGAGAGGGGGAGAGAGAGAGCAAACAAGAGGGGGAGAGAGAGCGCAAAAGAGGGGGGAGAGAGAAAGAGAGCAAATGAGAGCTGGAGAGAGAGAAAGAGAGGGAGAGAGAGAGCACAAGAGAGGGTTCCTTCTTATCTCTCGTTCTTAGAAAGGCTCTAGAAATTTTTTGGAGATGTGTATTGTGCTAAAACATATTTTATCATGTTCAGAAATGATGGGAGCTAACTAGTGATTAGTGGCTGCACATTTATGCCCCTTGTCATTGGCTCACCAGATGTGTTAAACTCCCAGTAGTGCAGTGCTGCTCCTCCAACAAAGGAAACCAAGAGAAGAAAGCCAATTTAATAATCAAAATAAAGTGGAAACATGTTTAAAATTTTATGTTCTATCTGAATCATGAAAAAATGTGTTTCATGTCCATTTAATTAAATACTGTTTGAATTTGAATTAGATATAATAGAAATCTCACAAACAGTATTGTTCTATTAACATTACAGTAGGATAATAGCTCTATAAAAGAACTGACCTCCAACACCCCAATAAAAACTTAAAGTGAAGGTCAAGTTCGGGTGACTCACTCACGCCGTTCTACAGTGAATTCAAAATGACCTAGACTTTCATTCATCATTTTTTATAAATCGTATTAATAATATTATTTTTCTACCTTTATATTCATGCTCCGGTACACTTATTCTGTCTGCCCGCCATTTTAAATAACTTGATTGACAGCCTAGTAATATGAAAGTCTCCAATGGCTGTTTACTCCCTGTGGCGTCCAGCCCCTTTCTCGCAACGTCATATTCTAAATATGCGCATGCGTAAACTAGTCCGTAGCGTCCTTTCTCTCTCCTGCTCGTTCATGAGCCGCACATGCGTATTCCGTTTCCTGCTTCCAGATGCAAATTTGATAGAAAGGAACTGACGCATGCGCTTTGGGTGGGTAAATACGCATGTACAGTTACTTTGAAATATCATGCACGAGCTTGGGAAAAACGTAGAGAGCGGGTGGGACCACTCGCTACGTCACAAATGCTGAATGAGGAAGTATTGTATGGGAGGAGTCGCAATCGAAAAGGTACATATTGTACTAAATATTTATTTTACAAAAATAACATATAAATAAAAAAAAAAACTTAGCGACTTAGCTGGAGTCAATTGCTGTAAAATTGACCTTCACTTTAATTTATTCAAGACAGAAAAATCAGCGTGCATGATATAAAAATATTGCGTGCATATTGCAAAATGAAAGTAAATGTAACTGCATGAGCACAGACTAAATTTGGTTGAGCATTATTATTATAGGTTATTTGTAGAGCGCCAACAGATTCCACAGCGCTATAAATATAGGCAGTATACAAGGTAACATATATAGGGATCAAATGGGTAGAGGGCCCTGCCAAGAGTCTCACTGTTGTAGTCAGCTCTTATGAAGGTCAACTGCCCCAACTTTTTTGGAGTGTTTCTATAAAAAAAAAGATAGAATGCGCCTCATTGTACAAATCAGTGGGTTAGATTACAGTGATTTGCAACCTTTTTTTTGCCGTGGCACACTTTTTTACATTAAAAAATCCTATGGCACACCACCATCCCAGAATTTTACAAATTCACACATATATATATACACACACACTGTACTGTGCTGTCATGCCATGCCTCCTACAAACTATACATGACATATTTACATTCATTCACAAACAATCATAATGATTGCCTGTGAATGAATGTCAATTTCATGGTTGTAAATGATGCCTGATGAGCCTGTCACATACCTCCCAATATTTCAAAATTTGAAAGAGGGACACCCCTGCACTGTTGTCAGTCTGCCGTGGCACACCTGAGGATCTCTCACGGCACACTAGTGTGCCACGGCACCAGTGGCGACTCTAGGAAAAATATATAGTGGGGGCACATAAGATACCACAGTCAAACTGGGGGGGCACTAATAATTTTCTACCAAAAAGTATATCTTGTGGCTAGCATGTGTGTCCCAAAGGATGACCATAACTAAATTTAAATGCACACAGATAAATAACATCTTTAAATAGAAAGATATTTGCAGTATACATGTATTAGCAAAAATGCGTCTAGTAAAAGTTACCACTCTTTTAGTGTTAACACTTTTTCTGCACGTGCATGTGAAGCATGCCTAGATATTCTCAGTGCACCAGAATTTTAAATTCTGCAGCTGCTTAGAGCACCAGTGGGGCTTGTTTCATGTCAGCAATTAACACATTGAGTCATTGTCAGTTGGTACAAGCACCTTAGGCTCGTTGAGCAAGTGTTGTGTTTAAAATGCTGGTGCACGGTGCATACTTAAAGACACTTTTGAAACAGCTATAGCTTTTATTAGAAGCATTTTTGCTAATACAAGTCTATTACAAAAATGCTTCTATACAAAACTGAAATGCATCCATGTGGATTCCAGTTTTGGCTGGAATGTCCCTTTAAGTATACTAGTAAATTCTATAGTTACAATGTGGTAATATGTTTCTACATTTTGTGTCTAGTAATTCACAATCAGGATGATAAACGGATAGTCTATTTAAAATTAAACTTTCATGATTCAGATAGAGCATGCAATTTTAAGCAACTTTCAAATTTACTCCTATTATATTTTTTTCTTAATTCTCTTGGTATCTTTATTTGAAAAAGCAATAATGTAAGCTTAGGACCTAGCCCATTTTTGGTTCAACACCTGGGTAGAAATTTCTGATTGGTGTCTAAATGTAGCCACCAATCAGCAAGTGCTACCATGGTGCTGAACCAAAAATGGGCCAGCTCCTAAGCTTACATTATTGCTTTTTTTTAAAAAAGATACTAAGAGAATTTAAAAAAAAAATGATCAAATTAGTAAATTAGAAAGTTGCTTAAAATTGCATGCTCTATCTGACTCATGAATTTTAATTTTGACTCTACTATTCCTTTTAAGGGTGCAGAGCCATGACATCTTACGAGGGTGTCTTACTGAATAAGGTTTGGATATGAAAAGACCTCAGATTGCTCATAGTTTGATTCTTTAAAGAGGCATGGGAGTAAAATAAATAAACTTTCCTGATTCAGACAGCAGATACAATACAAAATATATAAACTATTTTGATTACTTCTATCTTACCTATTTCTTGTCTTGGTATCCAATAGAGCATACTGAGATAGACTCAGAAGTGTGCATGTTTCTTGAGCACTTTAGCAGCAATATTTTCAAATGTTTTTAGCAATATGGTAAATATAGTGCACAATACACATGCACACTTCCATGTCTACAATATGAATGCAAACTAATTTGTTATAATAAATATTGATTGTGTGTTATAAAGAAAATATATGATCTTATGTTAAAGTATATAGGTTTACTAAAGGATACCTTAAAGATTAACTATTCTAACATTTACATTCATTATATGAACTGGGTTTTTGTTCTCTGTTTTTCCTTCTTTTCTTAAAAAAACGTTTCCCTCCTGAACTCTATTACATTTACTGTTTACAACTACATTATCTGAAACCTTAACCTCTTGACTGCTAGAGAGAGTGGTGCACAGCACAGTAATGTTTTGCTGCTCTCTCTGGATTCTGGAACTCAGGAAGTTAATCTGGCTGGGCTGCTAGTGAGATCTGCACTGACAGATTTTTATTGCTTGCAACGTATTATTTATTGTCTGTCTTCCTTTTATCACCCATAACAAAATGGAGAAAAAAACATCAACAAGCACTGCACTAGATATATAACCAGCCAGCCAGGAACAGAAAGTTTGATGACTGCACGGTGTATAGAGGTATCATCTATTCTTACCCCATCTGGTTATGCTTTTAATGAATGACTGTCCTGCAGTCAACTTGCAGACCTCACCCAATTACCAATATAACAGAAGTAACTAAGTAGATATATCAGATATAAATTTGGTATGGAATGGATGATATATGGACATTTGTTTTTTTTGTTTTTTTATGTTTACACCGTCACCATGAATAATGATTCACTATGTTTATGATGATCCACATTACCCCAGAATCTTCACTTCTATCTTCTTTGGATGTCTCATGTCACGCCGGACCAGTCTTTCCCACTGTCCCACAGCAGCAGTCCACTCCACAGGGACAGCCACAGGGCCTGCTCCTTCCCTCGTGCTTCTCTGCACACGACAGCACCTGCTGGCTCAGCTGGCTCCTCCTCCCTCTTCCTCTTCTTCTTCAGTCTCTCCGGTCATGTTCCTTCATGCTGTGAAGGAACGTGACCACTGAAACTTGTCTGGAGGAGAAGGAGCATAACGCCAGCATCGCATGCCATTGCACCATCCATGGCCCATGGGGTATATTGGAGTGCCGCCCGTGGTGCAGTGCTGCGTGGAGAGCCTGAGCCGCCGAGCCGGCATGATGAGGCACATGTTGTGTGGTGTGGGTTGGTTCTAAATTGGGTCGGGGAGGCGCGCTGCAGCTGCGCAATTACCTGTAACCTTAGCTAAGTAGCTTAGCTCACGCCAGTCATTTATTCAGTCCTAATTATCATCTGTCACTGTCTTATTTAAAATAAACAATCACCGACCCACCCAGAGTAAAAATTAAGATACACTCACGGTCACACTACAGTAACAGTCTGTACAATTTATTTTAACAAATATATACTACTCGAGTTAATGAGCCACTCACATGATTCCTCCTCCAGCCAGCATTATGAAAGTGCCGGGGCTGGTGCAGGGGGGGGGGGGGGCAAGCCATTTCCTAGGGGGGGGGCGTTTGCCCCCCCTCGCCCCCCTGTAATGACGCCACTGCACGGCACACTGGTTGAAAAACACTGGGTTAGAAAACAGGGATAAAAGGGTTAATCAGTCCTACTCACGTGAAGAAAAGCACTAATAGCGCTCAACAGGCAAGCCGGATCCTAAGAGTCGTCCGGCAGACTCACGAGCAGCACAGCAGCAAGGGCAATCCTCATCCAACAATCACAGGAGTCCAGGGATCCAGAAGGCGCTGGCAGCAAAAGAGGATCAGAGAATCCCAACAGGATTTCTCTAATATTGTGTCCAAACAGAGAATCAAAGCAACAGCAGAGTGGAATTAAAAGTTTTATTAAAACTCAATAAAATCCAATGCATTTCTCAGTGACACTGCACCATTTCCTCAGGCTATCAGGTACTGTCCCAACTTTTTCAGAATTGGGGTTATATATATATATATATATATATATATATATATATATATATATGTATGTGTGTGTGAGGGTATCTATGTGTATATACCTGTATGTGTCTATGTGTCTATGTGTCTACATGTATGTATGTATGTATGTATGTGCGCACATGCACATTTACACATATAACACACACACATAAATTTACATAAATACATATTTATATATGTCACAAATACCCCTCCCCTGAACATTTTATGCGCACATAAAAAAGTTAATTCTACATTTATTGTATTAATGGGAAGTGTATTTTAAAATGTTTATTGTACATTGTTACCAGGGAAGGTAGGAGCTGCAAAACAATAATCCCAGCAAGTTCCATACTTCTACTGACTGTTTTATGTATTCAGAAAGAATGGAAATACCAACAATCTGCAGCCAGACAAACTAAATGTAAAACTGAATACAAAGTAGTCACTCCTCTGATTGGCTGAAACACATTTATTTGATTGATTCTGTTTTAGCCAATCAAGAGATAAGTTAATGGCCAATCAGGAATTACTGCAGTGGACTTTCTGCAATTGGCTTGCTTGCCATTAGGCTGTTAATTGTTCACAGTGCCTAAATTATGGCTGCTTATTGTGTCCTAGAGAGGTGGATTATTGTTTTTTGGTACTTTGCCTGAGATAAGAAGTGTTATTATACCCTGCTGTTCCCTCAATAAAAGACACTTCCCAAGATACAAGTCTTGACTGTGTCACTGGGTGGAATGGGCTATTGTCACTTTGTCTGCCTGAGCTAACATCACTTAAATCGACATTCTAGACCCAATACATGATTTTGATTACTTATTGTTTCATACCAGAAAAGCATCCTGCAGCTGGTTCTACATCTATAAGCTTTTAAGAAGTTCATGAAATATTTAAATATTTGCTAGGAGATGAAAATGGCCACCAACCTCCCCCCACATTTTGTGTGTGTATTTTGGTATGTTAAGTTTCTTAAATTCTGATCGACACGTGAATGAGTTTACCTACTCGCACATGCTGATTTGTGCATGTGCAATTTGAAATAGCTAACTGAAAAATATTAAACGTGCACTGCTAAACTGTCATACAAGAAAACAGCTAACTGGACAAGGAGAAATCTGTGGGCGGAGCTTGACGGCCAATTTCGGCTTCTAACAAATGGTGATTTTTTTAAAGGTTTCATGTACTTCTTACAAGCTTATAGAAATGGAACCCTTTGCAAGATGCTTGTCTGGTATGTAACAATAAGTAATAAAGAATACGTATTGACTAGTGACTGTCCCTTTAAGAATCCTGATATACTAAGGATGTTGTTACCCAGATGTCTTGGGTGCAGTCCCTTTCCACTGGAGTGGTGCAGAATATTGCTCCCTGCTGGGAACTGGTCCTTTTCAGGACCCAAAAAGACCACACTGGCTGCAATGCCCATACAAATGCCCATTTAGGGGCAATGGGTAGTTTAGGATTTTTTTTTAGACTTAGGTTTTTTATTTTGAGGGGTTGGGTGGGTGTGGGGTTTTACTTTTAGGGGGGACTTTGTACATTTTTTTTAGGTAAAAGAGCTGTTTAACTTAGGGCAATAACATCCAAACTTTAATCCAAATCTTTTAAAAATTGATGATGCCGGGATGCACCTGATAGGCTATGATTACGACTCACTAAGCCGAAACGCATAAACCCAGTGCTATGTCTGCTTTGATATCACTCTGTAAGGTGCTTCCCGGCATCATCAATTTTTAATAGATTTGAATTAAAGTTTGGATGTTTTTACCTTATATTTGGGAGTGGATCGACTTTTCTTTTCTTGCTGCATCTTGAATTTCTCAGTAGATCCGGATACTCTGTTCAAGGAACAGATCGATATTTGCCAGTACCACCGGCTTCCCCTCGCAGGCTTGAGGCACCAACATTGACGTCATTGGGAGCGCCAAGGAATCGGATACAAGCTTACACGGAGATTGGAGACACGCTACAAAAGATGGTTAGGAAGGTAGGGAGTATATATATATATATAAGGAGGAATAGCGGAGGTCCTCCTACCATGACTAAGAAGCGTGAGTCTACCATAAAGTGATTATCAATTTATTGCAAGTTGTTCCGTTGTGTGTTTGCTATGCCGGTTGGGTGCTAGGCTGGTCAAAAAACTGTCAAATGATTTACACTGTTTGCATGTGTTGGATAAACGTTTGATCAAATTTACACACAAAACTTTCATCATTAACTTAACTTAGGGCAATGCCCTACAAAAGGCCCTTTTAAGGGCAATTGGTAGTTTATTGTTGGGTTAGGGGGTGTTTTTATTTGGGGGGGCTTTTTTGTTTTTAATAGGGCTATTAGATTAGGTGTAATTTTTATTAATTTGGATAATTTTGTTTTTTATTTTTTTGTAATTTTAGTGTTTTTTTATTTTCCATAATTTTAGCGGTTTTTTTTTTGTAATGTTAGATTTTTTAAAAAAAATTCTCGTAGTATTAGGTTTATTTAAATTTGTCAAATTTAGGTTTTTTATTTTTTCGCAGTGTTACGTTTTTTTTAACCATGTAATTTATGATTTTTAATTGGTTGTTTATTTTACTTTATAAGAATAGTTATGTTAGGTTAAACAAATGCGGAGTACAACAAAACATTTATAGGGATCAAACAGGTAGAGGGCTCTTAAGAAGGTGATCTTCAGGGGATAGCAATGGAGGAGAGGAACTGGTATAAAGAAAGGTTAGTGTAGGTTGTATACATCCCTGAACAGTAGAGTCTTTAGGGGCGCTTGAAGCTTCCAAAACTAAGGGAGAGTCTTGTGGAGCGAGGCAGAGAGTTTCACAAGATGGGAGCCAGTCTAGAGAAGTCCTGTAAACGGGAGTGTGAGGAGGTAACAAGAAAGGAGGAGAGTAGGAGGTCATGAGCAGAGCAAAGGGGACCGTCTGAGATATAGGGGGGAGAAGTGCAGTTGAGGGCTTTGTTTGTCAGAGTGAGAACTTTGTGTTTAATCCTAGAGGCAAGAGGAAGCCAGTGAAGGGATTGGCAGAGAGGTGCAGCAGAGAGCGACATGTAAGAAAGATGAGCCTGGCAGAGGCATTCTTTATGGATTGTAAAGGAGCTAGGCGGCAGTTGGGGAGACCAGAAAGAACAGAGTTGAAATAATCGAGGCGGGTAAGGATAAGAGAGTGGATTAAAATCTTAGTTGTGTCTTGTGTAAGGAAATATCTAATTTTAGAGATGTTTTTAAGGTAGAAGCGACAGGCTTTAGCCAAGGATTGAATGAGAGGAGTGAAAGAAAGATCTGAGTCAAATGTGACCCCAAGACATCGGGCATGCGGGGTAGGGGTAATGATGAAGTTTTCAACAGTTATAGAGAGATTGGGGGTGGAGATTTTTGAAAAAGGGGGAAAAATAAGGAGCTCAGTTTTGGAGAGATTTAGCTTGAGGTAGTGAAAGGAAATCCAGGAAGAGATGTGAGAAAGACAGTTAGTGACACGGGTTAGCAAGGAAGGAGATAGGTCTGGTGCAGAGAAGTAGATTTGGGTGTCGTTGGCATAAAAATTATATTGGAAACCATGGGACTTAATTGGGGAACCTAATGATGATGTGTAGATTAAGAAGATAAGGGGACCGATGACAGAGCCTTGGGGTACACCAATAGAAAGTGGTGACGGAACAGAGGATGCCCCAGAGAAGGCTACACTAAAGGTACAGTTTGACAGGTAGGAAGAGAACCACAAGAGGACTGTGTCACAAATGCTGACGGATTGGAGGGTTTGGAGCAAAAGAAGGTGGTCAACAGTATCAAAGGCTGTGGACAGATCAAGGAGGATAAGCAGAGAGAAGTGGCCTTTTGATTTTGCTGTAAGTAGGTCATTGGTAACCTTAACCATTGTTGTCTCCGTGGATTGATGGGGATGAAATCCAGATTGCAGTGGGTGAAGGAGGGAGTTTAATGTAAGGTAATGGGATAGGCGTGCATATACTAGCTTTTCGAGAAGATTTGAGGCAAGAGGGAGGAGTGAAATAGGACGGTACTTGGATCGGGAGGTTGGATCAAGGGAAGGTTTTTTGAGGATAGGTGTGACCAGTGCATGTTTCAGAGATGAGGGAAATATACCGGTGCTGAGGGAGAGGTTGAAAATGAGTGTGAGTATAGGGGTAAGGGTAGAAAAGAGGAAGGGGAGTAGCTGTGAGGGGATAGGGTCAAGGGGACAGGTAGTGAGGTGGGAGAGCAGTATAAGTGCAGAAAATGTTTCCTCAGTAACAGGGGAGAAAGAGCTAAGTTTATAGGTTGTGGTGGATTCCGAGCATTTGAGGGGTTGAGAGAATGGAAGTATGTTGAGAGCTGATTTAGTTTCTGATGGAGTCGATTTTGTTATTGAAGTGGCTGAAGACAAGCAGACTAAGGACATAGATTACTGGAACCATGTCCTGTGGTCCAATGAGACCAAGATAAACTTATTTGGTTCAGATGGTGTCAAGCGTGTGTGGTGGCAACCAGGTGAGGAGTACAAAGACAAGTGTGTCTTGCCTACTGTGAAGCGTGGTGGTGGGATTGTCATGTTCTGGGCCTGCATGAGTGCTGCCGGCACTGGTGAGCTACAGTTCATTGAGGGAACCATGAATGCCAACATGTACTGTGACATACTGAAGCAGAGCATGATCCCCCTCCCTCCGGAGACTGGGCCCCAGGGCAGTATTCCAACATGATAACAACACCAAACACACCTCCAAGATGACCACTGCCTTGCTAAAGAAGCTGAGGATAAAGGTGATGGACTGGCCAAGCATGTCTCCAGACCTAAACCCTATTGAGCATCTGTGGGGCATCCTCAAGCGGAAGGTGGGGAGCGCAAGGTCTCTAACATCCACCAGCTCTGTGATGTCATCATGGAGGAGTAGAAGAGGACTCCAGTGGCAGTCTGTGAGTTATTTTGGGGGGACAGCAAATTTACACTGTTATACAGGCTTTGCACTCACTACTTTATATTGTACCAAAGTGTAATTTCTTCAGTGTTGTCACATGAAAAGATATAATAAAATATTTACAAAAATGTGAGGGGTGTACTCACTTTTGTGAGATACTATATATACTTTTGAGCCCTTCCCAGTCAAACCTCTTTATATACCACATCCCCTTTTAACCCTTTTAAAACAATTGTAACAATATAACTTGTTTTTATAAATGTGTATATATGAGTGTAATACTTTATTTAAATGTGTTTTTCATGTGTATTTTTATTTTTATTTATTTTAATCCTTACACTTTACTACAAGTCTCAGTTCATGCTAACTCTTCTAGCGCTATTTGGGCTTTCTCTTGAGTGCAACTTATAACTTTCAAATTGTAATATTAGCGATATTTAGCATTGATTGAAAGAAATGAGTGCACTAGAGTGATGTCAGCCATGCTAAACCTTCTCTGGTAAATCTGTTTTACCATGGACTTTGTAATATCAAGTTGCACACTAATTTTAGCGCTATCCAGTAATACTGCTTTTCGTGTCTCATGCTGGCATTAATGTGTCACTTAATCACTGAAATTTGACTTAAATAGGCCTAGATTTGGAGTTTGGCGGTAGCCGTGAAAACCAGCGTTAGAGGCTCCTAACGCTGGTTTTAGGCTACCTCCGGTATTTGGAGTCACTCAAAAAAGGGTCTAACGCTCACTTTTCAGCCGCGACTTTTCCATACCGCAGATCCCCTTACGTCAATTGCGTATCCTATCTTTTCAATGGGATTTTTCTAACTCCGGTATTTAGAGTCGTGGCTGAAGTGAGCGTTAGAAATCTAACGACAAAACTCCAGCCGCAGAAAAAAGTCAGTAGTTAAGAGCTTTCTGGGCTAACGCCGGTTCATAAAGCTCTTAACTACTGTACTCTAAAGTACACTAACACCCATAAACTACCTATGTACCCCTAAGCCGAGGTCCCCCCACATCGCCGCAACTCGATTAAATTTTTTTAACCCCTAATCTGCCGACCGCCACCTACGTTATACTTATGTACCCCTAACCTGCTGCCCCTAACACCGCCGACCCCTATATTATATTTATTAACCCCTAATCTGCCCCCCACAACGTCGCCTCCACCTGCCTACACTTATTAACCCCTAATCTGCCGAGCGGACCGCACCGCTATCATAATAAAGTTATTAACCCCTAATCCGCCTCACTAACCCTATAATAAATAGTATTAACCCCTAATCTGCCCTCCCTAACATCGCCGACACCTAACTTCAAACATTAACCCCTAATCTGCCGACTGGAGCTCACCGCTATTCTAATAAATGTATTAACCCCTAAAGCTAAGTCTAACCCTAACACTAACACCCCCATAACTTAAATATAATTTAAATCTAACGAAATAAATTAACTCTTATTAAATAAATTATTCCTATTTAAAGCTAAATACTTACCTGTAAAATAAATCCTAATATAGCTACAATATAAATAATAATTATATTATAGCTATTTTAGGATTAATATTTATTTTACAGGTAACTTTGTATTTATTTTAACCAGGTACAATAGCTATTAAATAGTTAAGAACTATTTAATAGCTAAAATAGTTAAAATAATTACAAAATTACCTGTAAAATAAATCCTAACCTAAGTTACAATTAAACCTAACACTATACTATCATTAAATTAATTAAATAAAATACCTACAATTACCTACAATTAAACCTAACACTACACTGTCAATACATTAATTAAATACAATACCTAAAAATAACTACACTGAAATAAACTAACTAAAGTACAAAAAATAAAAAAGAACTAAGTTACAAAAAATAAAAAAATATTTACAAACATAAGAAAAATCTTACAACAATTTTAAACTAATTACACCTACTCTAAGCCCCCTAATAAAATAACAAAGCCCCCCAAAATAAAACATGCCCTACCCTATTCTAAATTACTAAAGTTCAAAGCTCTTTTACCTTACCAGCCCTGAACAGGGCCCTTTACGGGGCATGCCCCAAAGAATTCAGCTCTTTTGCCTGTAAAAAAAAACATACAATACCCCCCCCAACATTAAAACCCACCACCCACATACCCCTAATCTAACCCAAACCCCCCTTAAATAAACCTAACACTAAGCCCCTGAAGATCTTCCTACCTTGTCTTCACCTCACCGGGTATCACATCGATCCGTCCTGGCTCCGATATCTTCATCCAACCCAAGAGGGGCTAGACATCCATCATCCGATGGCTGAAGAAGTCCAGAAGAGGGTCCAAAGTCTTCATCCTATCCGGGAAGAAGAGTAGATCCGGACCGGCAACCATCTTCTTCCAAGCGGCATCTTCTATCTTCATCCGATGAGGACCGGCTCCATCCTGAAGACCTCCACCGCGGACCCATCTTCATCCGGCGACGTCCAACTGAAGAATGACGGTTCCTTTAAGGGACGTCATCCAAGATGGCGTCCCTCGAATTCCGATTGGCTGATAGGATTCTATCAGCCAATCGGAATTAAGGTAGGAATATTCTGATTGGCTGATGGAATCAGCCAATCAGAATCAAGATCAATCCGATTGGCTGATCCAATCAGCCAATCAGATTGAGCTCGCATTCTATTGGCTGATCGGAACAGCCAATAGAATGCGAGCTCAATCTGATTGGCTGATTGGATCAGCCAATCGGATTGAACTTGATTCTGATTGGATATGCAGGGGTCAGCAATAGCGGGGGCGGCAGAATAGGGGTTAATAAGTGTAAGGTTAGGGGTGTTTAGACTCGGGTACATGTTAGAGTGTTAGGTGCAGACGTAGGAAGTGTTTCCCCATAGGAAACAATGGTGCTGCGTTAGGAGCTGAACGCGGCTTTTTTTGCAGGTGTTAGGTTTTTTTTCAGCTCAAACAGCCCCATTGTTTCCTATGGGGGAATCGTGCAAGAGCACGTTTTTGAGGCTGGCCGTGTCCGTAAGCAACTCTGGTATCGAGAGTTGAAGTTGCGTTAAATATGCTCTACGCTCCTTTTTTGGAGCCTAACGCTGACATTATATGGACTCTCAATACCAGAGTTATTTTTATGGTGCGGCCAGAAAAAAGCCAGCGTTAGCTACGCGGGTCCTTACCGACAAAACTCTAAATCTAGCCGTTAGTGTTTAAATGTAAGTAGCAAAACACATGCTAACATAGGAGTCTATAACAATCAATCAGATTTCCAGTATAAACAACCGTAAAGGGACATCATACTCAAACATTTTTCCTCTTTTGTCTAAAAGAGAATGTTTTAATACGAATTATAGAACTTTGTTGAAAACAGATGCTCATGTGCAACATAAACCAACTTTTTTGTGCAAGCCATTGAGTTTTAGAGTTCCAGGAATACATCATAAACGTATTACGCTTCACCTAAAATGAAACATTTTAAGCAAAAATATTTTATTATGTTTAACTGCTGCTCTTTCATACACATAATAGAAAAAATCAAACATGTCCTTTTGAGCAATGTTACTTAACCACAGTCCTCAAGCTCCTCCAACAGACCAGGTTTTCCTTATAGCGCACAGGTGAAATAATCAGCCGATCAGAAATAATGGTTACTATCCTCACCTATCAGCTGATGCTTGTGTGATATGTAAGAATATGTAAAAATACTTATATGTAGGGTGTAGACTGTCCCTCTAAAGACTCTTCACATTGATTCCAAATTGAAGCCATTCAAATTACTATTCCATTCAAAAGTTTATCACAAAATAAGCCTACACTTATATTTAACAATGGTATTCCAATCCATCAGAAAGACTTTTCAAATTTTACAACTTTAAAGGAACACTCTACACCAGAATTTTTCATGTTTTTAAAGATTAGATAATCCCTTTATTACCCATTCCCTAGTTTTGCATAACCAACACAGTTATATAAATACACTTTTTACCTTTGTGATTATCTTGTATCTAAACCTCTGCAAACTGCCCCCTTATTTCAGCTCTTTTGACAGACATGCATTTTAGCCAATCAGTGCTGGCTCATAGGCACTCCAGATGTGCGAGCACAGTGTTATCTATATGACACACATGAACTAACACCCTCTAGTGGTGAAAAACTGTCAAAATGCCCTAAGAGAAGAGGCTGCCTTCAAGGGTTTAGAAATTAGCATATAAACCTCCTAGGTTTAGCTTTCAACTAAGAATGTCAAGAGAACAAAGCAAAAACGGTGATAAAAGTAAATTGGAAAATTGTTTAAAATTACATTCTCTATCTGAATCATGAAAGTTTATTTTGGACAAGACTGTCCCTTTAAGCTATTGTAAATCCAATTTGTCATTTTTTAACATATATGTGTGCTGCTTGCTAATATCAATGTAAAAGTGTTTGTGCATGTTTAGTTCTAATGATCATGTGCTGATAAAATTTATCATTTACCCTTTTCATGTATAATATTTAAATATATTTAATATTCACTCTTTTATATACATGACACTTGATGACGAGAGTTTATTTTCTATTGTTAAACATTTTTAAAAATACCAAAATACATTTATTTTATATGCAAAGATTCAAATATGAAATTAGCAAACATTCTAAAGTAAATTAAAATGAGTAACAACTCTAGACTATGTTTTTTTTCCTTCTCTACTATTTTTTATTTTAAATTTTTCCATTGTTTGTCAATTTTGAATAAAGTTGTTTTAAATCCCAGAGGGATGAGAAGCCATTTTTATTTGATATCCTATATTTAACTTTAGAATAATGGTTTCTAAATTATCTTATATAAATATATTAAAAAATATTCTTATTTTCGCCCTCAGATTGGCTCTTTTACACAGCCTTTGAATATACAGAGAAGTTGATGACCATGTTGAAACTTGTCACTCTCAAATCAAAGTAAAGTTCATATGTAACACACACACATTATATATATATATATATATATATATATATATATATATATATATATATATACATATATATATTATATATATACATATATATATTATATATATAAATTTGTGTATGTGTGTAGGAATTTTTCATAAATTATTATACTGGGGCTAATCTGGCCCATATTAGTATTCATTTGCATGTATTTTCTTTAAGAATTCAGATGAGAGTAAAACACTTCAGTTATCTGACAAGAGAAAGAGAAATTAAACAGCAACTTATCAGTCTGGACGAGAGCACCTCTACAAGAGGTCAATGAGAAAACTGTGCTTTATTTTTAACTCCCACTCGGTGACAAAGAAGAATGTAATGATCTTTTCCAGTTAGATTAGAGGAAGAGCATTTACATTACACATCCTGTAAGAGATAAATACATGATGTTGCCAGTAATGTAATGTCTTCTTATCAGAAGTGGAAATTATTATTGTTATTAAGAAAAATGATTCTTTGTGATAATAACAATTATTGCTGTTTTGGATGATTGCACTAATTAAGTTGGACTCTTACTTATCTACGTGTCTGTCCTGTGTAATGTAAACCTGTAGCAGACAGCTTAACACAAGACAACATATATCCAGAGACACATTGATATAGAAATAAACAGGCAATACCCCACCTATTTTTAATCATTTAAGATCATACTCCTACTAATAAGTCAAATTCAAATTATTTTGGAAAAGCTCTAGCAATTTGCTGTGTCCAGTTCAATAAATGTTTTATATTTAAAAGCACTTAACATAATCAGACTGGCACTTCAAAAGAAGCAACAAATGCAATTGTTGATATATAATAACATGAATAAATAAATAAAACATTTGAAGAGCAAAGGATTGGTATATCATTATTATGCTATTGAATTGCCCAACAAGATTTACTGCCCTCCAAATTCTTTTTAACCTAGGCACAAGCATGCAAGCTTTTGTTTATTTTTTTGGGGAGGGAGTCTCTAATTATGTAGGTTTATAGAACTTACCTAGATAAAACAGGGATTTATATATTTATATATATATATTAGTAGTTTTCAGTATTTTGTGTATTTGAGAAGTGAACATGAGCTAGCCTGTTTGTTGAAATGCAAATTACTACACATACAATATATATATATATATATATAAATAAAAGCGACTAGTAATCCCGCTAACTTAAAATTAAAATTACAACATCCCTATCTTAAAATAAATGTAAACTTACCTGTAGAATTAAAATAAACTATGTTTAAACTATTAATTAACCTACCCTAACTATTATACTACTATTAAATTAAACTAGCAATTAAATAAACTAAATTACATATTAAAAACCCTAACCCTACTCAAATTATTTAAATCTACTATTAAACCTTATTAAAAAATGCTAAATTACAAAAAAAACAAACACATTATCGAAAATAAAAAAGAGCTGCTAAAATCCTATTGGCTGTTCCAATCAGCCAATAGAATTTGAGCATCTCTTATACTATTGGCTGTTCCAATCAGCCAATAGGATTGAGCTCTCATCCTATTGGCTGATTGGAACAGCCAGTAGGAAGAGAGCAGGTCAAATCCTATTGGCTGATTGGAACAGCCATTAGGAATTGGCTGATTGGAACAGCCATTAGGAATGCAAGGGACGTCATGTTGGATAACATCACTTGCATTGAAGTTCCAGTTTACAGCAGCGACCGTATGAAGAGGAGTTCCACGCCAGATGTCTTCAGGATGGACCCGCTCCGCACCGGATGGATGAAGATAGAAGATGCCGTCTGGATGAAGACTTTTTGCCGACTGGATGAGGACTTCTTGCCCACTGGATGGATCCGTCAAGCGGGACTTCAATAACTGTAAGTGGATCGTCAGGGGTTAGTGTTAGGTTTATTTAAGGGTTTTTTGGGTGGGTTTTATTTTTAGATTAGGGTCTGGGCATGTAAAAGAGCTAAATGCCCTTTTCAGGGCAATGGGGAGCTTAAAGTTAGCGGGTTGTTAGGTTTAGGGGATAATAGCTTAATTTAGTTTATGGCGATGTGGGGGGCTGGCAGTTTAGGGGTTAATAGGTTAAGTTAGTGGTAGTGATGTGGGAGGCCAGAGGTTTAGGGGTTTATACATTTATTTAGTGGCAGAGGGGGTCAGGGAGCGGCGGGACAGGGGTTAATAACTTTATTTATGTTGCAGCGGGGTCCGGGAGTGGCGGGATAGGGGCTAATAACTTTATTTAGGTTGCGGCGGGGTCGAGGAGTGGTGGGATAAGGGTTTATAACTTTATTTACGTTGCGGCGGGGTCGGGGAGTGGTGGGATAGGGCTTAATAAATGTATTTAGGTTACGGCAGTGTCGAGGAGCGGCGGGATAGGGGTTAAACATTTTAGGTGGCATTTAGTGACAGGGTATAAATAAAGTTGGGATAAAGCCAAATAGACGCGAGATCGATGACTGTTAGTTAGCAACAGTCTGATGCTCATCACCCCGTACTTGGTGAGCATCTTTTTGCCAACTTTTTTTATAAATATGGAGATCGTATTCAGGTCCACCGCGGCCGCGATGTTAGGCGATGTTAGGCGAGCGTATTGATGCAGTCGAATGCAACACAGTTGACGGCTTTCTAGATATCCCCTTTTGTGTTTACTACCTCAAATGGAAGTTTATTCCATGAATCCACCACCCTTTCTGTAAACAAATGCCTCCTCAAATATATATATATATATATATATACTGTATATATCAATTGGGCAGAAACAACCATCCAGTTGCGGGGATGGCAACATATTGTGTTGGAATACTGTTTCCAAGTAAACTGCTAAAGAGCAAGGACCTGATATTCAAAGCTTGCTGCTCAGGTGAGATGAACTTACATGTCTCGTCAGTACAGAGAGGTCCCTAAAAAAATGTTAGAAACACAAATTTTAGTTTGAAATATATTTATCTCACAATGCAGGGTTTTTTATGTGAATGAGAGACGCCTACATTACAATATAAGGTGTAAAACAATCAAAAATATTTTGCATGATTTAAATTTACAGTGGTTCAGTAGTCCCAGAAGACTTAGAAATTGCTGCAGGCGACTTTTTCCTATCTTTAACATTGAGTGGATTAGTAACTTTTTCCATCTGGGCTAGTAGTTTGTCACCCCTAACTAGTAAACCATAGTGATATTTTCCCCTCCTGTCTGTCTCTCTATCTATCTATCTATCTATCTATCTATCTATCTATCTATCATCAATCTATCTATCATTGGTGATAAGCCTGCCCAGAGGGCAGTCTATGTTTAAAAAATTACAAACCCCAAAGGTGATATTACCAAAAATAAAAAATGTAAAATTACAGAAAAAATTAACAAAGCTGTCCAAAATAAAAAAAATGTAAACCTTAACTAATACCCCTATAAAAATAAAAATCCCCCAAAATAAAAACACACCTTAATCTAATACTAAACTACCAATAGCCCTTAAAAGTTTTTTTCCAAAAAAAATGAACAATTACCCCGTAACAGTAAAACCTGCCGCCCAACCAACCCTCCCAAAAAAAACAACCTAACACTAAAAAAACCTATGCTACCCATTGCCTCTAAAGGGGCATTTGTATGGGCATTGCCCTTAAAAGGGCATTTAGCTCTTTTATTGTGCTTAAAAGGGCAATCAGCCCATTAAGTCCCTAAACTTAAAAAAAATAATAAAATAAAATAAAAAAAATCCTAAAACTAAGCCCCAAATAGGTACTCACCATTCCTGAAGTCTGGCAGAGAAGATCTTCTTCCAGGCGGCTTTATCATCTTCTATCTTCATCCAGAGCAAAGGTGGCCCAGAGTGGAGGGGCGGAGCTGGCTTCAATGATGCGCGGATCTGGAGCGGCGGTCCTCAGTGGTGGTCTTCAGCGGAGGCGATCCAAAGCGACATGGAGGCTCCTCTTAATCCGATTTCCGTCGTACACTGAATTGAATGCAAGGTTGAATTGGCTGAACTGTTGAAATCAGCCAATAGGAAAAGAGCTACTAAAATCCAATAGGCTGTTCAAATCAGCCAATAAGATTCTAGTAACTCTCATCCTATTGGCTGATTTCAAAATTTTAGCCAGTAGGAATGCAAGGTAACTCAATAAATATGGGGTACCTTGCATTTAATATTCAGTGTGCGCCGGACGATCGCATGAAGAGGAGCCTCCACGCCGCTTTGGACTGCCGCAGCTGAAGACTGCCGCTGAGGATCCAGGCATCGGGGAATCCAGGTCCGCACCTCCGTTCCATGCCGCCTTTGTTCCAGATGAAGACAGAAGATGATGGAGCCGCCTAGATGAAGACCTTCTCCGCCAGACTTCAGGAACGGTGAGTACCTGTTTGGGGGTTAGATTTAGGATTTTATTTTAGGGTTTTGTTTAATTTTTAAGATTAGGGATTTAATGGGCTTTTAAAAGAGCTGAATGCCCTTTTAAGGGCAGTAAAAGAGCTGAATGTCCTTTTAAGGGCAATGCCCATAAAAATGCCCCTTTAGGGGCAATGGGTAGTTTAGGTTATTTTTAGTGCTAGTTTTTTTTTTATTTTGGGGGGTTTGGTGGGTGGATGGGGTTTTATTGTTGGGGGGAACTTATTATTTTTTAAATGTAAAAGAGCTCTTTAACTTAGGGCAATTCCCTAAAAAAGGCCATTTTAAGGGCTAGTAGTTTAGTAGTTTAGATTAGGGGGTGTTTTTTATTTTGGGGAGGATTTTTTATTTTCATAGATATTATGTTTAATGTTTTTTTATTTTTGATAATTTTGTCTGTTTTTTCTGTAATTTTAGACTTCTTTTTTTTTGTAATTTTAGATTAATGTTTTGTAATTTAATGTTAGGGTTTATTTTAATTGTAATTTAGTTTATGTAATTGGGGTTAATTTAGGGGGTGTTAGGTTAGGGGACTAAGTAATAAAATTAGTAATTTGCGTTTTGGGGGTTGGCAGTTTAGGAGTTAATAGGTTAATTAGGTTTATTGCTATGTGGGGGTTTCGCGCCTTAGGGGTTAATAGGTTAATTAGGTTTTTTGCAATGTGGGGGGTTGGTGGTTTAGGGGTTTATTAGGTTTATTGCAATGTGGGGTTTAGCGCTTTAGGGGTTCAAATTTTAATTATGGTATTTGCGGATTAGGAGTTAATTACTTTATTTTTTTGCGATGTGGGGTTTGGCAGTTTAGGTGCTTGTTAATACTTTGTGTGGGAGGTAAGTTTGTTTTGTTATACTTTGTGCGGGCAGTTAGGTTTCTTATTTGCGTTTTTTTTGTTTTTTTTTAAGACTTTGTTTGCCTACGCTGCATCCAGGTGGATTTTTTTGACTGCGCGCGCAGCCAACATTCTTTTGGGAATGCGTGCGCAACTGGTGACACAGACGGATGCGTTACAAACACGATTATAATATAGATATACAATGTGTGTTTGTATATATACTGTGTATATATACTGTATCTGTATATATATATATATATATATGTGTATATATATATATATAAATATATATACATATAAATATATACAATTTGCTAAACTTCAGTCACAACCTGCTAAACTTCAGTCACAACCTGCAAAACGTCAGTCAGAACCAGTAATTAGCAGCCAGTCACTGCGAGCTAAATGAAGATCTTTTCATTGGCATTTAAAAAGAATGTCTACAAAAAAGATCATCTGTATAGTTAAAGTAATAGTAATTCTTATCATTATTTTCTCTTAGGTAACCATGTAAGAACTTGAGAAGCTGATCTTTTGGGAAGGAGGGAGGGTGGGTGGACGGTCGGGCACGAGTATAACCATGATACAGCCCATCAGCTTCTAAGCAGCCCATCAGCGGCTAAACTGACCATCCGCTTCTAAGCAGTCCATCAGCGGCTAAACTGCCCATCAGCAGCTAAAGGAATTTTTTCCTTGTGGTATAAATGAGCAATGCTCATGGTTTTTTATTTCTTTGGACCAACTGTTTTTTTCCTACATCGCATTAGTATATGTGTATATATATATATATATATATATATATATACACATAAATACACACACACAATGGCCTCTATTTATCAAGCTGTCAACCCCAAATATGCTGTAATTCCGAAGCGTATTTGTGGCGAGCCTGATTCGCCGTAGTTATCAAACCCTACAGACCGTCAAAAGTAGAATATAGTGACGTAACATACGATCCGCTGGACTCAGTCCCACACAGATCGATGCTTACGTCACTACAGATGTTCTGAACGCAAGTTCGGCACAATCTGACTACTTTTACTAGTTATCAAAAAACTAGCAGGTACACTCGCCACTATTGCGGCCCAGCATACCTGGTTTTCAATCCGCCGCTCTGGAGGCGGCGGATGCCATAGGAATCAATGGGAGTCTGACAATAGCGAAAGTTTATGTTCGCTGCTGCCCGATATCCCATTGATTCCTATGGGAACATCTACACCTAACACCCTAACATGTACCCCAAGTCTAAACACCCCTAATCTGCCCCCCACTACACAGCCGCCACCTACATTATACTTATCAACCCCTAATCTGCCCCCTACACCGCCACCACCACATTATACTTATTAACCCCTAATCTGCCCCCCCCGCCACCTACATTATACTTAACCCCTAAACCGCTGCTCTCAGAGCCCGCTGCAACTAAATAAAGTGTTTAACCCCTAAACCGCCGCTCCCGGAGCCCGCCGCAACTAAATAAAGTGTTTAACCCCTAAACCACCGCCCCCCTACACCGCTGCCACCTACATTAAATTTATTAACCCCTAAACCTCTAACCTTAACCCCCCCTAACTTAAATATAATTTAAATAAATATAAATAAATATTCCTATCATTAAATAAATTATTCCTATTTAAAACTAAATACTTACCTATAAAATAAACCCTAAGCTAGCTACAATATAACTAATAGTTACATTGTAGCTATCTTAGGGTTTATTTTTATTTTACAAGCAACTTTGTACTACCTAGCTAAAATAAGTATAAATTTACCTGCAAAATAAAACCTAACCTAAGTTACAATTACACCTAAAACTACACTATAATTAAATTAATTACCAAAATTAACTGCAATTAATTACAATTAAATAAAATTAACTAAAGTACAAAAACAAACACTAAATTACAGAAAATGATAAAATAATTACAAGAATTTTAAACTAATTACACCTAATCTAATCCTCCTAATAAAATAAAAAAGCCCCCCCAAAATAAAAAAAACCCTACCCTACACTAAATTACAAATAGCCCTTAAAAGGGCCTTTTGCGGAGCATTGCCCCAAAGTAATCAGCTCTTTTACCTGTAAAAAAATACAATACCCCCCTCAATATTACAACCCACCACCCACACTCCCAACCCTACTCTAAAACCCACACAATCCCCTCTTAATAAAACCTAACACTAACCCCTTGAAGATCACCCTACCTTGAGACGTCTTCACCCAACTGGACAGAAGTGGTCCTCCAGACAGCCAGAAGTCTTCATCCTATGCGGGCAGAAGAGGACCTCCAGATGGGCAGAAGTCTTCATCCAGGCGGCATCTTCTATCTTCATCCATCCGGTGCGGTGCGGGTCCATCTTCAAGACATCCGACGCGGAGCATCCTTCCAGGCCGACGACTACCCAACGAATGAATATTGCTTTAAATTATGTCATCCAAGATGGCGTCCCTTGAATTCCGATTGGCTGATAGGAAATAAGGTAGGAAAAATCCTACTGGCTGATGCAATCAGCCAATAGGATTTTTCCTACCTTAATTCTGATTGGGTGGGTCTTAGAGTAGGGTTGGGTGTGTGGGTGGTGGTTGTAATGTTGGGGGGGTATTGTATTTTTTTTTTTACAGGTAAAAGAGCTGATTACTTTGGGGCAATGCCCCGCAAAAGGCCCTTTTAAGGGATATTTGTAATTTAGTGTAGGGTAGGGATTTTTATTATTTTGGGGGGCTTTTTTATTTTATTAGGGGGATTAGATTAGGTGTAATTAGTTTAAAATTCTTGTAATTATTTTATTATTTTCTGTAATTTAGCGGGGTTTTTTTGTACTTTAGATAATTTTATTTAATTTTATTTAATTGTATTTAGTTTAGGTAATTTATTTAATTATAGTGTAGTGTTAGGTTTAATTGTAACTTAGGTTAGGTTTTATTATACAGGTAAATTTGTATTTATTTTAGCTAGGGAGTTATTAAATAGTTAATAACTATTTAGTAACTATTCTACCTAGTTAAAATAAATACAAACTTGCCTGTAAAATAAAAATAAATCCTAAAATAGCTACAATGTAACTATTAGTTATACTGTAGCTAGCTTAGGGTTTATTTTATAGGTAAGTATTTAGTTTTAAATAGGAATAATTTAGTTAATGATAGTAATATTTATTTATATTAATTTAAATTATATTTAAGTTAGGGGGTGTTAGGGTTAGGGTTAGACTTAGGATTAGGGGTTAATAAATTTAATATAGTGACGGCGGTGTAGGGGGGGCAGATTAGGGGTTAATAAATATAATGTAGGTGGCGGCGGGGTGCGTGAGCGGCGGTTTATGGGTTAAACATTTTATTTAGTTGCGGCGGGGTCCGGGAGCGGCAGTTTAGGGGTTAATACATATAATGTAGGTGGCGGTGGGCTCCGGTTTAAACACTTTATTAGAGTTGCGGTGGGCTCCAGGAGCGGTGGTTTAGGGGTTAATAACTTTATTTAGGTGCGACGGGGTCCGGGAGTGGCAGTATAGGGGGTAAAACAGTATAGTATAGTGTGGGTTCTTAGTGACAGGGTACCAAGAAAGCTGCGAATAAGCCGAAGAGCAGCGAGATCGATGACTGTTAGGTAACAACAGTCCGCTGCTCATTGCTCCGTATTTGGTGAACTGCTTTTTGACAGCTTTCTTGATAATTTTGGAGAACATATTCAGGTCCGCGGAAGCGATGTTAGGCGATCTTAGGCGAGCGTATTGGTGCCGTCGAATGCAAGAAAGTTGATGGCTTGATAACTAGAAGCAAATATGTTTATATACACACCAACACATTATATATATATATATATATATATATATATATATATATATATACACACACACCCACACATAATACATATACACCCTACATAAAATATATACATACCAGCACATAATTAAATGGACAGTTAAGTCCAAAATAAACTTTCATGATTCAAATAGGGCATGTAATTTTAAAAACTTTAATTTAATTTTTGTCACCAATTTTACTTTGTTCTCTTGGTATTCTTAGTTGAAAGCTAAACCTAAGTAGGCTCCTATTCTAATTTCTTAGACCTTGAAAGCCGCCTCTAATCTGTATGCATTTTGACAGTTTTTCACCACTAGAGGGCATTAGTTCATGTGTGTCATATAGATAACATTGAGCTCATGCACAGGAAGTTACCTAGGTGTCAGCACTGATTGGCTAAAATGCAAGTCTGTTAAAAAGAACTGAAATAAGGGGGCAGTCTGCAGAGGCTAAGGTACAAGGTAATTAGAGTGGTATCTATATTTTTTTTCCCTGGTGTTGACTAATATATATATATTATATATGTATTCCTACCCACACACATATATTTATTTATATATATATATATACTCCAGTCTCAGCCCTGGACCTCTATAGTTACTTCAAAGTGACTGATGGTCTTTTCTTGTCTTCCCTCAAAAGTCTCCTCCTTGCTTGGTTGCTGAGGTTTAGATGATTACTTTTTTTTACAGTATCTGAGTGGTTTGGTGTAGCCTCCATTTTCAGTTAAAGGGAATCTACTTGATTTTATATTATTGTTTATTTACTTTACCCATTCTCCAGCTTTGCACAACCAACATTGTTACATTTATTTACTTTATAACTTCTAAACCTCTAAATCCCTGCCTGTTTATATGACACTGCAGGCCGCCTCTTATCTCAGTGCATTTTATTAGCTTTAAACAGTCAAATAGTGCTAGTTCATGTGTGTCACATAGATAATGTTGTGCTCACTGCTGTTGAGTTATGGAGGAACCAGCACTAATTGGTTAAAATGCACATTTGTAAATAGCACTGATTTGTGCTCATATTACAAGTTGAATGTAAAACCGTCCACTCGACCGTAAACTAAATTTGTGCTTGTCTGGTTAATATGACTGAAGACCTCTAGTAAAGGGTTAGGGCTAAATAAAAAGTTTCACTGAACACAATATAATAAAGTGTTACACTCATACTGCATATACACTATCTAATAAAATCATAGAAAATAAAAATGATCCACAAGGCACATTCATAACCTATGGGAATTACCTTTCCTGGCCACCAGGAGGTGGCAAAGACACCCCAACAAAGCTTAAATATCCCTCCCACTTTTCCTACCCTCTCAGTAGCTCAAGCCAGGAGGATAAGGAAAAGTTAAGAGAGATACAAGGGGTACAGAGGTGCAAATGACTAACGCCACTACATCTAATACATTAGGGCGGGGTTGAGGACTCTCACTGCTAAGAAGGAAATTAAATTATCAGGTAAGAATATTTTTTATTTTCCTTCTATTGGCAGTGAGAGTCAATGATAAACATTCATAACTTATGGTAAACTAATACCCAAGCTGAGAGGTCCACAAATGTTCAGGCGGAATAAATGTATCGCAGTCCTAAGCCCTAGGAACCACCGCTTGTAGAACTATTTTCATAAAAGAAACATCCGCTGAGGCAAACACATCAATCAGAAGAATGGAATGGGCTGTAATTCTAGAAAGAGGCTCTAGACCCGACTTCTCATAGGCCTTGCGAATTAGACTTCATAACTAGTGATGTTGCGAACAGTTCGCCGGAGAACAGTGGCGGGCGAACATATGCGATGTTCAATCTGCCCCCTATTCTTCATCATTGCCTAAACTTTGAACCTGTATCTCACAGTCAGCAGGCACATTCCAGCCAATCAGCAGCAGACCCTCCCTCCCAGACCCTTACACCTCATGGACAGCAGCCATTTTAGATTCATTCGGAAGCTGCATTGCTAGTGAGAGGAGGGACAGTGTAGCTGCTACTAATTTAATAGGGAAATAGATAGCTAGGCTAGTGTATTCAGTGTCCACTACAGTCCTGAAGGACTCATCTGATCTCTTCTGTAAGGACAGCACCCCAAAAAGCCCTTTTTAGGGCTAGAACATAATTTTTTATTTACTTATTTATTTTTCTTTGTAATCTAATTGCATTTGCCTGCCTGTCAGCGTGTGTCAGGCTCACAGCATATACTGTGCCTACTTGCTCACTGCCACCACTCATATCCGGTGTAACATTAGTGTAAATTTAAAAACAAAAAACTTTTACATCAGTCTGCTAGTGTAATCTAATTTCAGTTGCCAGGCCAGCCTGCCACTGCAGCCTGTGTGTCAGGCTCACAGCATATACTGTGCCTACTTGCTCAGTGCCACCACCAGTCATATCTGGTGTAACATTAGTGTAAATTTAAAAAAAAAAAAAAACTTTTACATCAGTCTGCTAGTGTAATCTAATAGCAGTTGCTTGTCTGCCACTGCCAGCCTGTGTGTCAGGCTTACAGCATATACTGTGCCTACTTGCTCAGTGCCACCACTCATATCTGGTGTAACATTAGTGTAAATTTAAAAAAAAAAACTTTTACATCAGTCTGCTGGTGTAATCTAATTTCAGTTGCCAGGCCAGCCTGCCACTGCCAGCCTGTGTGTCAGGCTCACAGCATATAATGTGCCTACTTGTTCAGTGCCACCACCAGTCATATCTGGTGTAACAGTAGTGTAAATTTAAAGAAAAAAAACTTTTACATCAGTCTGCTAGTGTAATCTAATAGCAGTTGCCTGCCTGCCACTGTCAGCCTGTGTGTCAGGCTCACAGCATATACTGTGCCTACTCGCTCAGTGCCACCACTCATATCTGGTGTAACATTAGTGTAAATTAAAAAAACAAAAACTTTTACATTAGTCTGCTAGTGTAATCTAATTTCAGTTGCCAGGCCAGCCTGCCACTGCAGCCTGTGTGTCAGGCTCACAGCATATACTGTGCCTACTTGCTCAGTGCCACCACCAGTCATATCTGGTGTAACATTAGTGTAAATTTAAAAAAAAAAAAACTTTTACATCAGTCTGCTAGTGTAATCTAATAGCAGTTGCTTGTCTGCCACTGCCAGCCTGTGTGTCAGGCTTACAGCATATACTGTGCCTACTTGCTCAGTGCCACCACTCATATCTGGTGTAACATTAGTGTAAATTAAAAAAACAAAAACTTTTACATCAGTCTGCTAGTGTAATCTAATTTCAGTGGCCAGGCCAGCCTGCCACTGCCAGCCTGTGTGTCAGGCTCACAGCATATAATGTGCCTACTTGCTCAGTGCCACCACCAGTCATATCTGGTGTAACAGTAGTGTAAATTTAAAAAAAAAACTTTTACATCAGTCTACTAGTGTAATCTAATAGCAGTTGCCTGCCTGCCACTGCCAGCCTGTGTGTCAGGCTCACAGCATATACTGTGCCTACTTGCTCAGTGCCACCACCAGTCATATCTGGTGTAACAGTAGTGTAAATTTTTAAAAAAAACTTTTACATCAGTCTACTAGTGTAATCTAATAGCAGTTGCCTGCCTGCCACTGCCAGCCTGTGTGTCAGGCTCACAGCATATACTGTGCCTACTCGCTCAGTGCCACCACTCATATCTGGTGCCTCGGGCAGCGCAACTGCCTCTGGGAACCTTACCATGGGTCCCAGACCGCCCGTCTGGTAATTCTCTGTCTGGGAAATTATCTATCTATCAAATCTATCTATTTATCTATCAAATCTATCTATCTATCTATCTATCTATCTATCTATCGTATCTATCATCAAATGTATCTATTGCATCTATTGATCTATCTATCTAATCTATGTATCTATCTATCTCGTGGCCGGACCGACCAAGCTTATTTTTCCATCTCCCGGTTCCTAAAATCATCTCCGGGTTCCTAAAATCGATGCCATATACACGTCCCCTGATAGGGCACGTAACAGGGATTAAATTGATAAGAATAGTACTAGTTAACACACCACTCCTATCTGGTGGCACATTAGATTGCACGTGTAGTGCCCCAAATTGGAACTTGGAAGTAGGAGGACCGACCAAGCATCTCATCTCTGTGTGATTCCTGTTCTTGTAGGACAGTTAATGGGTCAGTCATGTTGCACAGCTCCTCAATGTGACAAATCTTCCTGGTTAGCTCGTTGTTCTCTTTTTCCCAGCTGCTGGATCAGATCAGAGATTGTGAGTAAAACCTGCTCCTGCTGCCGGGGGATCTCATTCAGGACTCGCTTCTCTAGGTCTTCCAGCTGTTTCCTGATGTCCCTAATCAGGGCAGTCTGTCTCTCTGTTACACCAGCTGCTTTCTCTTGCACCCCTCTCCTGTGCTTCTGCAGACTCTGGACTCTTTTCTCAGTCTCCTCTCTCTTTGTGGTCAGTTTCTGCAGAACATTTCTCAGTTTCTTTTTCTTCTTCTCAGAAGCCTCATTTAGTAGCTCGACCAGGTGTCCCCTGTGCTCTCCGGCCAGGGAGCAGGACACACAGATACAGGCAGCATCCTCAGTGCAGTAATATAATAGGAGCATCTTGTGGGTGGAGCATTTTCTGTTACCCCAGGAAGTGATTGCACTCGCAGTGACATCCATAAAGGGCATAGGGGATTTATGCCCTTTATGGATTAAAAACAGACTCTGCATCAACTATGTAATTTTCCATGGGAGTTTTGCCATGGATCCCCCTCCGGCATGCCACAGTCCAGGTGTTAGTCCCCTTGAAACAACTTTTCCATCACTTTTGTGGCCAGAAAGAGTCCCTGTGGGTTTTAAAATTTGCCTGCCTATTGAAGTCAATGGCGGTTCGCCCGGTTCGCCCGTTTGCGAACTTTTGTGGAAGTTCGCGTTCGCTGTTCGCTACAGGGTGGTGATTAAAAAAGATAATCCTGGTATTTATAATGGACTGTTGTACATACCCAATGACGGGCTGGGGTTACAATAGTTAAAGATGGGATTAAATTAAAGGGACCATCAAATCAAAATTAACTTTGATGATTCAGATAGAGCACACAATTTTAAACAACTTTCCAATTCACTTCCATTATCTAAATGTGCACAATCTGTTATATACAGACTTTCTGAGGCAACAGCT
>NC_069502.1:1142793309-1142905809 GCF_027579735.1 Bombina bombina
ACGCGTCCAAGTACTCCACAGCGTGGCTGGCAAGAAAGGGTATAAAAGAAGAAAATCTAATGACATGGCCTCCTTGTTCACCTGATCTGAACCCCATTGAGAACCTGTGGTCCATCATCAAATGTGAGATTTACAAGGAGGGAAAACAGTACACCTCTCTGAACAGTGTCTGGGAGGCTGTGGTTGCTGCTGCACGCAATGTTGATGGTGAACAGATCAAAACACTGACAGAATCCATGGATGGCAGGCTTTTGAGTGTCCTTGCAAAGAAAGGTGGCTATATTGGTCACTGATTTGTTTTTGTTTTGTTTTTGAATGTCAGAAATGTATATTTGTGAATGTTGAGATGTTATATTGGTTTCACTGGTAAAAATAAATAATTGAAATGGGTATATATTTGTTTTTTGTTAAGTTGCCTAATAATTATGCACAGTAATAGTCACCTGCACACACAGATATCCCCCTAAAATAGCTATAACTAAAAACAAACTAAAAACTACTTCCACAACTATTCAGCTTTGATATTAATGAGTTTTTTGGGTTTATTGAGAACATGGTTGTTGTTCAATAATAAAATTAATCCTCAAAAATACAACTTGCCTAATAATTCTGCACTCCCTGTATATATACACACACATACTGTATACACACATATATACACACACACATATACACACAGACAAACACACACATACATCTACTCACACACACATATACACACCCACATATACACACCCACATATACACACACACTTACTGTATACACACACACATATACACACAGACACACACACATACACATACATATGCTCACACAGGGTGATCTATTTTACATGCTGGAGTATATTAAAATGTTTGAAAATAGCTCTACATTTTTTTGTCATTCGAAATAGCTATGGTTGCCCGTTTAAACCACCATACCTATGGAAATTTTGGATATGAATACTGCAGTACTCTCTATAGAAAAGATAAGTAAACAAGAAGCAACAGCAGAAATCAACCCTGCTGTAAGAGAGAGAGAGAGATAAGCGTTGTCTCCAGAAACCTCATATAGGGGGCACACAGTCAAAAGTAGGGGACCACAGCCCACTATGACCCAGATTACAAGTAGATAGCTATTAAGAGCGCAGGGTGCATTATCAATATTGCAGGACCACACTATCACTAGTGCATAATCTGGTGAATGATTAAAAATAATTAACAGAGACTGTTTAGCTTGACTGACATCTTTTTAGTGCGCCCTATACTTCAATGGATAGTATGACCGCTAAACATCTCTAAAAAAGTTGTGTGTTGCACTCGAGATTGGAGACTTGAAGTAAATCGTTAAAATAAAAGTACATTAAAACACATCTTAAACATTTAAATAAAGTACAGTATTACACTCATATTTATACATATTAAAATTAAAATATATGTTTATTATTAAAATAAACATATAAAAGTTTTTTTTCAAGGATATGGTTAATTGAAAGATGTTGGACTGGGAGGGGCTCAAATGGTGTTTATGTATATGTGGGGAATAGTATGTATGTATATATGTTTATGTATGTGTAGTATGTATGTGTATGTGCCACAAGCAGACTTATATACATAAACAGCCGGCAGGCCAGCACTCACGGTTAACATTTCATCCACCCAGGGTGCTTCCATAGTATTGATAGTAGTGAAGAAAAGGGATGCACTTGCCAGGATTTTCAAAGTTACCATTTAATGTAACGTTTCGGGGTGTTACCCCCTTCGTCAGACAATACAATACCTCTCCTTCAGCACTGGTATAGTTCCCACATCTCTTAAGCATGCATTAGTCACACCTATCCTCAAAAAATCTTCTCTCGATCCAACCTCCCCATCCAACTACCGCCCTAGTTCCCTACTACCTCTTGCCTCAAAGCTTCTTGAAAAGCTAGTATATGCACGTCTATCCCATTTCCTTACACTAAACTCCCTCCTTGACCCACTGCAATCTGGATTTCGCCCCCTTCACTCAACAGAGACAGCAATTGTTAAGGTTACCAACTACCTACTTACAGCAAAATCAAAAGGCCACTTCTCTCTACTTATCCTCCTTGATCTGTCTGCAGCCTTTGATACTGTCGACCACCCTCTTTTGCTCCATACCCTTCAATCCTTCGGCATCTGTGACACTGCTTTCTCTTGGTTCTCTTCCTATCTTTCTAACCGCATCTTTAGTGTAGCCTTCTCTGAGGTCTCCTCTGCCCCGTTACCTCTTTCTGTTGGGGTACCGCAAGGCTCTGTCCTCAGTCCCCTTCTCTTCTCAATCTACACGTCCTCACTAGGTTCCTTAATAAAGTCCCACGGGTTTCATTATCATTTGTATGCCGACGATACCCAAATCTACCTCTCTGCACCAGAACTACCTCCTTCCTTGCTAACCCATGTCACTAACTGTCTCTCTCATATTTAATCTTGGATGTCCTCTCACTACTTCAAGCTAAATCTCTCCAAAACTGAGCTCCTTATTTTCCCCCTTCTTCCAAAATCTCCACCCCCCATGTGTCTATAACTTTTGATAACTCCATCATTACCCCAACCTCACATGCCCGATATCTTGGGATCACACTGTACTCAGATCTTTCTTTCATTCCTCACATTCAGTCCTTGGCTAAAGCTTGCCGCATCCACCTTAAAAACATAGCTAAAATTAGACATTTCCTTACACAAGACACAACAAAGATTTTAATCCACTGTCTCATCCTTTGCCGCCTCGACTACTGCAACTCTATCCTCTCTGGTCTCCCTAGCTGCCGCCTAGCTCTTTTACAATCCATAATGAATGCCTCTGCCAGGCTAATCTTCCTTGCACGTCGCTCTTCATCTGCCGCACCTCTCTGCCAATCCCTTCACTGGCTTCCTCTTGCCTCCAGGATTAAACACAAAATTCTCTGACACACAAAGCCCTCAATTGCACTGCTCCCCCCTACATCTCAGACCTTGTCTCCAGATACTCTCCCTCCCGTTCTCTTTGCTTCGCTCACGATCTCCTACTCTCCTCCTCTCTTGTTACCTCCTCAGATTCCCGTCTTCAAGATTTCTCCAGATTGGCTCCCATCTTATGGAACTTTCTGCCTCGCTCCACAAGAATCTCCCCTAGTTTTAAAAGCTTCAAGTCCTCCCTGAAGACTCTACTATTCAGGGATGCTTACAACCTACACTAACTTTCTATCTCCACTGCTATCCCCTAAAATCCCATAGCATGTAAGCCTATGAGCCCAGCTGTTTGTAGTTCACCTTCATAAGAGCCGACTACAAGAGTGCAACTCTCGACAGGACCCTCTCTCCCCATTTGATCCCTGTAAACATTTTTATATACCACCTATGTTCATAGCGCTGCGGAACCTGTTGGCGCTCTACAAATACCTGATAATAATAATAATAATAAAACAAAATAACAATACAAAATAATTGTTATTTTGTATTGTCTGACTAAGGGGGTAACACCCTGAAATGTTACATTAAATGGTAACTTTGAAAATCCTGGCGAGTGCATCCCTTTTTTTCACTACTATATACATAAACATATGTACACACACATATAAATATACACACACATACATATATACATAAACATATGTACACACACATATAAATATACACACACATACATATATACATAAACATATGTATAAACACACATAAACACACACACACATATATATACATAAACATATGTACACACACATATAAATATACACACACATATATACATAAACATATGTACACACACATATAAATATACACACACATATATACATAAACATATGTACACACACATATAAATATACACACACATATATACATAAACATATGTACACACACATATAAATATACACACACATACATATATACATAAACATATGTACACACACATATAAATATACACACACATACATATATACATAAACATATGTACACACACATATAAATATACACACACATACATATATACATAAACATATGTATACACATAAACACACACACACATATATATATATACATAAACATATGTACACACACATAAACATAGACATGCATACATATATACAAAAACATATGTACACACACACATAAACATACACACGTACATATATAAACACCTTGGATACTATATCCTTTAAAACAATGTTAACACTACTTTTATTATTTTAAAAATATAAATATTTTAAAGTTTTGTTCTTCATTCCACTAAAAAAATATTTCTAATTATATATTTATTTATATCTCTATCTATCATATACTTATTAATATTTATCTGTCTATCTCTATTATTAAATAAAATTAGCATTTCTACTGAGTAAAGAAGAAAACTATTTAAATTATTTTGTAACGCACCTTCGGCTTAAAACACCTTTGCGTTAGTGCTTGATCAAAAAAAATAACTAAGTTTTGTAGTATGTTCCATAGAAGTATATTAAAGGATATTAGGTGAGGTTTTTAGTGCAGCCGCGTTATCCAACCTCCTGATGTTAATGCACCGGAAGCATTTGCTTGAGCTCAACCATTTTACTTTCAACTTGTAAAATGAGCACAAAGTCAGTGCGCTATTGATTTAATTTGTGCAGTGTTAGCCATATATACATATATACTAATATTTTTGTGCTCTACTTGTAATCTAGGCCTAGATAGATAGATAGATAGATAGATAGATAGATAGATAGATTGATAGATAGACCATACCTCCCAACACTTCCAGAATTCTCACTGGTGTTTGTGGGTTGTCAGGGCCAAGATTGTGTTATAGAATGAAGCAGACGAGGATGCACAGTGTGTATGTGGCAGGGGGGGTGGGGGGGGGGGAGGTGAAGTCTTGCTGTATCTTGGATGGAGTGTTAGTGGGAAAATACTATACTGGTAGAGATAAGCTCAGTTAGGGAGGACAAGGGCAGCTGTTATGCAGCTGGGGCTATTTCCTTGCATGCTTCCCCTGCTGGAGACACCTATGGGATAGATAGGCACTAAATAATTGCTCTCTACAAGTATTGGCTTATGTGCATAGAGAAAGCAGATTAGGTGACCTTTGTGTATAGTGAGAGAGATGAGATATGGAGGTTTGATCACTAAGCCCATTTGTATAGGCATGATCTTGAGAACAATGAGTTGTGGTTTGAATGAACATACGGCTAGATTTAGAGTTCTGCGGCCAAAGGGGTGTGTTAGCTACGCGTGCTTTTTTTCCCCCACACCTTTTAAATACCGCTGGTATTTAGAGTTCTCTGAAGAGCTGCATTAGGCTCCAAAAAAGGAGCGTAGAGCATATTTACCGCCACTGCAACTCTCAATACCAGCATTGCTTACAGACGCGGCCAGCTTCAAAAACGTACTCGTGCACGATTCCCCCATAGGAAACAATGGGGCCGTTTGAGCTGAAAAAAAACCTAACACCTGCAAAAAAGCAGCGTTAAGCTCCTAACGCAGCCCCATTGTTTCCTAGGGGGAAACACTTCCTAAGTCTGCACCTAACACCCTAACATGTACCCCGAGTCTAAACACCCCTAACCTTATACTTATTAACCCCTAATCTGCCGCCCCCGCTATCGCTGACCCCTGCATATTAATTTTAACCCCTAATCTGCCGCTCCGTACACCGCCGCAACCTACATTATCCCTATGTACCCCTAATCTGCTGCCCATAACACCGCCAACCCCTATATTATATTTATTAACCCCTAATCTGCCGTTCCGTACACCGCCGCAACCTACATTATAGTTATGTACCCCTAATATGCTGCCCCTAACACCGCCGACCCCTATATTATATTTATTAACCCCTAATCTGCCGCCCCCAACGTCGCCTCCACCTACCTACAATTATTAACCCCTAATCTGCCGACCGGACCTCACCTCTACTCTAATACATTTTTTAACCCCTAAAGCTAAGTCTAACCCTAACCCTAACACCCCACTAAATTAAATATAATTTAAATCTAACGAAATAAATATTATTAACTAAAGTATTCCTATTTAAAGCTAAATACTTACCTGTAAAATAAATCCTAATGTAGCTACAATATAAATAATAATTATATTGTAGCTATTTTAGGATTTATATTTATTTTACAGGCAACTTTGTATTTATTTTAACCAGGTACAATAGCTATTAAATAGTTAAGAACTATTTAATAGCTACCTAGTTAAAATAATTACAAAATTACCTGTAAAATAAATCCTAACCTAAGTTACAATTAAACCTAACACTACACTATCAATAAATTAATTAAATAAAATACCTACAATTATCAACAATTAAACCTAACACTACACTATCAATAAATAAATAAAATAAAATACCTACAAATAAATACAATTAAATAAACTAACTAAAGTACAAAAAATAAAAAAAGCTAAGTTACAAAAAATAAAAAAATTAATTGCAAACATAATAAAAATATTACAACAATTTTAAGCTAATTACACCTTCTCTAAGCCCCCTAATAAAATAACAAAGCCCCCCAAAATAAAAAAATGCCCTACCCTATTCTAAAATTAAAATAGAAAAGCTCTTTTACCTTACCAGCCCTTAAAAGGGCCTTTTGCGGGGCATACCCCAAAGAATTCAGCTCTTTTGCCTGTAAAAAAAAACATACAATACCCCCCCCCCAACATTACAACCCACCACCCACATACCCCTAATCTAACCCAAACCCCCCTTAAATAAACCTAACACTAAGCCCCTGAAGATCTTCCTACCTTGTCTTCACCATGCCAGGTATCACTGATCGCTCCAGGCTCCGAAATCTTCATCCAAGCCCAAGCGGGGGCTGGAGATCCATCATCCGGCTGAAGTCTTCTATCAAGCGATGGCTGAAGAGGTCCAGAAGAGGCTCCAAAGTCTTCATGCTATCCGGGCAGAAGAGTAGATCCGGACCGGCAACCATCTTCTTCAAAGCGGTGACAAGCGGCTCCATGTTGAAGACCCCCCCCCGCGATGATCCATCCTCTTCTTGCGACGTCCTAAGTCCGAATGAAGGTTCCTTTAAATGACGTCATCCAAGATGGCGTCCCTCGAATTCCGATTGGCTGATAGGATTCTATCAGCCAATCGGAATTAAGGTAGGAAAAATCTGATTGGCTGATGGAATCAGCCAATCAGATTCAAGTTCAATCCGATTGGCTGATCCAATCAGCCAATCAGATTGAGCTCACATTCTATTGGCTGATTGGAACAGCCAATAGGATGCAAGCTCAATCTGATTGGCTGATTCAATCAGCCAATCAGATTTTCCCTACCTTAATTCCGATTGGCTGATAGAATCCTATCAGCCAATCGGAATTCGAGGGATGCCATCTTGGATGACGTCATTTAAAGGAACCTTCATTCGGACTTAGGACGTCGCAAGAAGAGGATGGATCCGCGCCGGAGGTCTTCAACATGGAGCCGCTTGTGACCGCTTGGAAGAAGATGGTTGCCGGTCCGGATCTACTCTTCTGCCCGGATAGGAGGAAGACTTTGGAGCCTCTTCTGGACCTCTTCAGCCGTCGCTTGATAGAAGACTTCAGCCGGATGATGGATCTCTAGCCCCCGCTTGGGCTTGGATGAAGATTTCGGATCCTGGAGCGATCGGTGATAACTGGCATGGTGAAGACAAGGTAGGAAGATCTTCAGGGGCTTAGTGTTAGGTTTATTTAAGGGGGTTTGGGTTAGATTAGGGGTATGTGGGTGGTGGGTTGTAATGTTGGGGGGGTATTGTATGTTTTTTTTTACAGGCAAAAGAGCTGAATTCTTTGGGGCATGCCCCGCAAAAGGCACTTTTAAGGGCTGGTAAGGTAAAAGAGCTTTTCTATTTTAATTTTAGAATAGGGTAGGGCATTTTTTTATTTTGGGGGGCTTTGTTATTTTATTAGGGGGCTTAGAGTAGGTGTAATTAGCTTAAAATTGTTGTAATATTTTTATTATGTTTGTAATTAATTTTTTTATTTTTTGTAACTTAGCTTTTTTTATTTTTTGTACTTTAGTTAGTTTATTTAATTGTATTTATTTGTAGGTATTTTATTTTATTTATTTATTGATAGTGTAGTGTTAGGTTTAATTGTAGATAATTGTAGGTATTTTATTTAATTAATTTATTGATAGTGTAGTGTTAGGTTTAATTGTAACTTAGGTTAGGATTTATTTTACAGGTAATTTTGTAATTATTTTAACTAGGTAGCTATTAAATAGTTATTAACTATTTAATAGCTATTCTACCTGGTTAAAATAAATACAAAGTTGCCTATAAAATAAATATAAACCCTAAAATAGCTACAATATAATTATAATTTATATTGTAGCTATATTAGGGTTTATTTTACAGGTAAGTATTTAGCTTTAAATAGGATTCATTTATTTAATAAGAGTTAATTTATTTCGTTAGATTTAAATTATATTTAATTTAGGGGGATGTTAGGGTTAGGGTTAGACTTAGCTTTAGGGGTTAATAAATTTATTAGAGTAGCGGTGAGGTCCGGTCTGCAGATTAGGGGTTAATACTTGAAGTTAGGTGTCGGCGATGTTAGGGAGGGCCGATTAGGGGTTAATACTATTTATTATAGGGTTATTGAGGCGGGAGTGAGGCGGATTAGGAGTTAATACATTTATTATAGTGGTGGTGAGGTACGATCGGCAGATTAGGGGTTAATAATTGTAGGTAGGTGGAGGCGACGTTGGGGGTGGCAGATTAGGGGTTAATAAATATAATATAGGGGTCGGCGGTGTTAGGGGCAGCAGATTAGGGGTACATAGGGATAACGTAGGTTGCGGTGGTGTGCGGTCGGCAGATTAGGGGTTAAAATTTTTTATTAGAGTGGCGGCGATGTGGGGGGCCTCGGTTTAGGGGTACATAGGTAGTTTATGGGTGTTAGTGTACTTTAGAGCACAGTAGTTAAGAGCTTTATGAACCGGCGTTAGCCCAGAAAGCTCTTAATTCCTGTTTTTTTTCTGCGGCTGGAGTTTTGTCGTTAGATTTATAACGCTCACTTCAGCCAAGACTCTAAATACCGGCGTTAGAAAGATCCCATTGAAAAGATAGGATACACAAATGGCGTAGGGGGATCTGCGGTATGGAAAAGTCGCGGCTGGAAAGTGAGCGTTAGACCCTTTCCTGACTGACTCTAAATACCAGCGGTAGCCCAAAACCAGCGTTAGGAGCCTCTAACGCTGGTTTTGACGGCTACCGCCAAACTCTAAATCTAGCCGATAGTTATTTTGAATACTAAAATAACTTAAAGGAGCAATTTTCCATATATTTATATATATATATATATATATATATATATATATATATATATATATATATATATATATATATATATATATATATATATATAGGAAACACATTAAGGGGAAACTAATTTTACAGCATAGCGTTCATTTATGAGAAAGAGTGGTAATACACCAACCCTTGTTTTAGTTTCATGTTCCTTTGGCTATTTCAGATTAACACGGTTGCCATGGTGATCATTTGATCATGCTTCTCCTCATTTCAAATTTAGGATTCCATTCTTCCAATAGAGTAGTTACAGTCCCATTTTGTTTTACTAATGTAGGGCTGCTAGAATCGCTATTAGAGCATTCTAAATGTCACCTAGTAGAAAAGTTATTGCAATTCCCAAGGGCATTACTTGTATGAAAGAGAGGCTTGAGATCCCTCATTTGAGAGAGGGTAATTCCCTGAATCATAAAAAGAGTATTGGTTGCAGGTGATGAATCATTAGGGGATAGAGGTGTGGTTGGAGCCATTATAGCACATACCATGGATACAGTAGGTAGGTGATAGTAATTTTAGGTCACTTATCAATGACAGATGATTGAGGAGAGAAGGGAATGTGTACATCTTAATGAACAAGCACATTTAAATAAATACTCTGGTTTAAGTATTATGAAGTATGTGCAGTACTCTGGGTAAGGGTGTTATGCCTCACTGTAACTGTAATATCATTGTACTTAGCTTTTCCTGATAGCATTCTGGTCATGCACCTGTAATGTACTAATGTAGAGCAGTCACAAGTAATAAAATAAATTGCCAGTGCAACCTTTCTTAACTTTACTCTAAAATCTTCTTTAATGTTTTTTCAATGGTCCATTTAACCTGCCGGAGGGTATTTGATTGCTTGCAAACAGCTCCTTAACCTTTAGTTGATTATTTAAAATAGCTGATTTTGCCCACAACCACAACCTACACTGAAAACATGAATAACAAACATGTTCTCTGTAGAAAAACTTTGTAAACAAGACACAAAAGGACTAATTAATCACTCAATGGAGGATAGGAGATAGACAGTTTGTTTTATCTGAAATAGCTGGTTGTGCTTAGCCATACTAATCATTTCAATACTTATGTTTAGAAGTAGATAACATTTGCAGGTCTGCTTTACCTGCAGCCTCAGTCCATTTTTATGGGCATGTCCTTGAAAGCAATAGGTGATGGTTTTAATGAGCAACACCTGCTATTTTAAATAAAAAAATAAACAACATGAAGGAACAATTTTCCATACATTTAATACTCTGCTGTAAGTATAACAAATCATATTGGAACACATTTGGCTAGATTACGAGTGGTGCACTTACTGTTGCGTGCAAGCAAAAAGGGGTTTATTGCTGCTCTTTGTGCTCTTCAGAAGTAGAGTGCGTATTACAAGTTGAAAATAAACGTGTTTGCTTCAGCGCAATTTAATTTAACGCACTTTGTTTTAGTGTGACATCAGAACTCTGGTTAACTGTCAAAAATACATTTAGCAGTAAAGTTACACTCATAACACTGTCTAATTAAAATTATTTAAAATAAATTGCATGAAAAAGTTATAAGGGCTCAAAGATATGAGGTCTCAGGTGTTAGAAAATGTGAAAGGTTGCAAACAGAGATATATACATACATATGTCTAAATAAATAAATATATATATATATATATATAAATAAAAAGAGAGAAGCGCTCAACCTGGAAACGAACAATAGCATAATAGCTTGTTCTATGGCTAGTTACCACCCAAGAAGCAGCCTCTTTTTGCTCAATATGTGCCTTTCACAGAGAAAAACTTTCCTGAAGCATATCAGTCTGATCCTGACTTCACAGTACAGTCCAGCCCCGAAATACCAGGCAATTCTTCTCTGAACGAGAGAAAAAAGCAAAACCCCAGACGTACCCCTCTAGGCACACTGAGCAACGGGTCCACGTCTGGATTCCCGCATCACACTTAGGGAGACTTCCCAAAATATCATAATTTGCATAAATAAAAAGAGAGAAGCGCTCAACCTGGAAACGAACAATAGCATAATAGCTTGTTCTATGGCTAGTTACCACCCAAGAAGCAGCCTCTTTTTGCTCAATATGTGCCTTTCACAGAGAAAAACTTTCCTGAAGCATATCAGTCTGATCCTGACTTCACAGTACAGTCCAGCCCCGAAATACCAGGCAATTCTTCTCTGAACGAGAGAAACAGCAAAACCCCAGACGTACGTTTCGGCCTATTGTGGGCCTCGTCAGTGAGGTGCAGCCATATCCCTCTAGGCACACTGAGCAACGGGTCCACGTCTGGATTCCCGCATCACACTTAGGGAGACTTCCCAAAATGTCATAATTTGCATAAATAAAAAGAGAGAAGCGCTCAACCTGGAAACGAACAATAGCATAATAGCTTGTTCTATGGCTAGTTACCACCCAAGAAGCAGCCTCTTTTTGCTCAATATGTGCCTTTCACAGAGAAAAACTTTCCTGAAGCATATCAGTATGATCCTGACTTCACAGTACAGTCCAGCCCCGAAATACCAGGCAATTCTTCTCTGAACGAGAGAAACAGCAAAACCCCAGACGTACGTTTCAGCCTAGGGTGGTAACTAGCCATAGAACAAGCTATTATACTATTGTTCGTTCCCAGGTTGAGCGCTTCTCTCTTTTTATTTATGCAAATTATGACACTTAGGGAAGTCTCCCTAAGTGTGATGCGGGAATCCAGACGTGGACCCGTTGCTCAGTGTGCTTAGAGGATTATGGCTGCACCTCACTGACGAGGCCCACAATAGGCCGAAACGTACGTCTGGGGTTTTGCTGTTTCTCTTGTTCAGAGAGGGATTGCCTGGTATTTCGGGGCTGGACTGTACTGTGAAGTCAGGATCAGACTGATATGCTACAGGAAAGTTCTTCTCTGTGAAAGGCACATATTGAGCAAAAAGAGGCTGCTTCTAGGGTGGTAACTAGCCATAGAACAAGCTATTATGCTATTGTTCGTTCCCAGGTTGAGCGCTTCTCTCTTTTTATTTATGCAAATTATGACACTTAGGGAAGTCTCCCTAAGTGTGATGCGGGAATCCAGACGTGGACCCGTTGCTCAGTGTGCTTAGAGGGTTATGGCTGCACCTCACTGACGAGGCCCACAGTAGGCCGAAACGTACGTCTGGGGTTTTGCTGTTTCTCTTGTTGTCATATATATACACTGAGATGCTGTCCCTTTAAGGCAGCCCTATAAACTCCCATCATGCCTAGGGCTCCTTGCTGATAGTTTTATTCAGTGTAGCTAAGTTTCTCAAGGACTGAAGCTGACTCTGTGCAACTAACTTTTGGCTCCACAGCTCATAGGCTGTATTCATCTTCTACAAACTTTGATACTGGGAAATATCCCTAATACCAACAATTGACATAACAAATTACAACTTCAAAGGAACTTTGTTTCACATTCATTGCTCTACAAAAGGATACATATTAATGCAGCTGGCACTTCCAAGCAAAGACAAGGCAAAGAACCAAACCCTTTGTTCCAACTAAACCAACTCTGTGTTTCTCTCCGTTCCCAATCGGATTACTCACAAACCGAGGATACCGCAAACAAGTTAAAGAGCAGCGGCACTTCTCCCCTCTTTACTTGCCTGTCAGCAATTCTGCGATCCTGATTGGTTCATTCACACAGACCTCCACTGTGACGTCACACGCTCTCCGGACCGCTCACACTGTGTGAATCTCTGCAGCTGCTGGGTGCGGCTCCGCTTTCCAGGCAACACGCCAAGTTAACAGCAGGAAGGAATTGATTGGAAGCTCTCTAAAGGTACACTACTATTATATAAGGATTTCTAACAAAGATTGTTGCCATTATCACTGAACATTAAGATCGTATATGAACTGTTTCATCTCCTACCATCATATTAAATCAATACAGTGGTTACTTGTTGCAAGATAGTTTCAATATAGAAAGACATTATTTATATCTTCCTCATCCATAAGAACTTTACCCTCTCAACAACAGGAGCAATCCATCCTCTCCTGTAACCAACTAATCATCAATAATCTTGAATTATTGTATTTCCTCACCTCTTTACTCTGCAGTTGTGATCCAAACCAATTAATCATTTAGTAACCACGTGTAGCACTTCCAGCTACCTTACATAACTATCAGCCATAAAAAGAATGGATCCAGCAGATATACCCATTGTTGTTTATAACTTAACCCAACAAGTGGATCAGTTGAGACATGGTTTAAGGGAAGTAAAATTACAGAATGAGACCTTACATACCATCATTAGAGATAACACTCCTGAACCCCAGGTCTCACTACCAGAGAAGTTCTCAGGTGATCATACAATGTACAGACAGTTCAGAAATTCTTGCTTACTTCTTTTTCAGATGAGACCTAAAACGTATCATAATGAGAGAATTAAAGTCATGACAGTCATATCATTTCTCAGAGGAGAACCTAGGAGCTGGGCAGATATGTTCTTCGAAAATGAAGATCCCGTTCTGGGATCTTTGAATGATTTTTTCTCTCAGATGAGCACTCTTTATGAAGATACACAAAAGCAGATCACTGCGGAAAATTTGATGAGATCTCTAAAGCAGGGACGTAGACCAGTTGAGGAATACCTCACAGAATTTAAACTTTACTCAAAAGACTCTGAATGGAGTGATGTGGCACTCCGTAACCAGTATCGAATCGGACTCAGCGAACCATTAAAGGATGAGCTCGCTCGAGCTGACACTCCCAGATCTCTACAGGCTTTAATTGATCTCACCATCAAGATAGACAGACGTCTTAGGGAGAGACGTGCAGAACGCCAACATACTGACACTCCTTATCGTACTCACAGTTCACATCCAACTGCTTCTACCGCTAAAGACACTACTGTTCCAATGGAGATTGGTTTCACTAAGGGTCCACTGTTGCCGGATGAAAGGCTTCGTAGGAAGAGGTTGAATCTTTGTATGTACTGTGGATCTCCTAATCATACTGTCAAGGAATGCACTGCTTTACAACGTCAAAGACCCAGTAAGTTGCTACCTGTAAAAAACTGCTTTTCAAACCAAATCATTGATTCTGCTTACTGTACTCTTTCTGTTTCCTTGCAGTGGGATCGCCAAGCACTCACAACTAGTGCCCTCATTGATTCAGGAGCACACTCAAATTTCATTGATGTAGCATTAATTAAAAATAATAAAATTCCACTGCATAAGAAAAAGATTCCAGTCTCTATTCATGTCATTGATGGGTCTATTGTCACTTTAGTCACGCATGAAACAATACCTTTGAGAATGATTACATCTAACGGTCATTCTGAACTTATTTCCTTTTATGTTATATCATCTCCTCTCTTCCCTTTAGTCTTGGGTATTTCCTGGTTACAGATGCACCAACCTAACATATCATGGAAAGAATTATTAGTTGATTTTGATTCATGTTACTGTGAAAATAACTGCATCCAATACCATTCCAATCTATTCAGCAGTCCTACTACTCTCCCAATTATTCCAGAAGTCTACCATGACTATATGGATGTGTTCGATAAGAAGGAAGCAGACATTTTGCCACCCCACCACATATATGACTGCCCTATTGAACTCATTCCAGGCTCCTCTATTCCGTTTGGCCATATCTATCCTCTTTCACAACCCGAATTGGAGCATTTGAAGTCTTACTTGGAAGATAACCTCAAGAAAGGTTTTATTAGGCCATCCACTTCTCCTGCTGGAGCAGGCATATTTTTCGTGAAAAATAAAGATAATTCTCTTCGACCCATTATCGATTATCGTCAACTCAATAAAAGGACCATCAAGAATAGATACCCTCTACCCCTTATTCCTGAGATGGTAGAGAGGCTCAGAGAAGCGAAAATATACACCAAGCTCAATCTAAGAGGAACGTACAATCTTGTACGGATCCGTGAAGGCGATGAGTGGTTGACCGCTTTCCGGACAAGATACAGACTTTTTGAATATCTCGTCATGCCTTTCGGCTTATGCAATGCCCCAGCCACGTTCCAGCGTTTCATTAATGACATCTTTAGGGACTTGCTGGACGTGTGCTTGGTGGTTTATTTGGATGATATTCTCATCTATTCACGGAATATACAGGAGCATGAGAAGCATGTACGATGGGTCTTGGATAGGTTACGTGTTCATCATCTGTTTGCTAAACCAGAAAAATTTCTTTTTCATGTGACTGAACTTTCTTTCCTCGGCTATCAAATTACTCCAAAAGGTCTTAGGATGGAGGATAACAAGGTTGATGCGATCCTTAATTGGCCTACACCCACTTCGAAAAAAGAGGTGCAAAGATTTCTCGGCTTCTCCAATTTTTACCGGAAATTTATTAAAGGTTTTTCACAGATAGTTAAACCCCTATCATCACTCACTGGTAATCAATCCTCATTTCAATGGAATGAACAAGCACAAGTCTCATTCGATTCTCTTAAGACATCATTCTCTTCTGCACCTATTCTGCATTTCCCTAATCCTGATCTACCATATATATTGGAAGTTGATGCGTCCAATTATGCTATTGGAGCCATATTGTCTCAACAAACCTCTCCTACAGATCCGATCCATCCAGTAGCATTCTTTTCAAAACTAATGACTTCGGCAGAAAGAAACTACTCCATAGGAGAGAAAGAGCTTCTCGTCATTAGAAAATCATTGGAACACTGGCGCCACCTTTTAGAAGGAACGACTATTCCTATAATCATATACACTGATCATCGGAATTTAGAATATTTGCAGTCTAGTAAAACTCTCTCTGCTCGTCAACTCAGATGGAGTTTATACTTCACTAGATTCAACTTCCATATCACTTACCGTCCTGGTACAAAGAATGGGAAGGCGGACGCGTTGTCAAGATCTCCAAGAGCTCCCTCTGATGACATTCCATTACAAACAATACTTCCTTCAAAACATTTCTTGGGTCTCAATCAAGTACTCCCTGACATTATCTATTCATCACAACAAGATGATACCTCCATCCCATTAGAGGTCCTTCATAAAGGTAATGATGGACTATACTATAAAGAAGACAGGATTTACATTCCACCTAATATCAGGGATTCCTTGATTTCAACACATCATGATCCACCGCTAGCGGGCCATCCAGGTATTAGTAGAACTACAGAATTGATTGGTAGGAAATACTGGTGGCCTAACATGACTTCTTCTGTAACAGATTTTATAAATTCCTGTCACGTATGTGCGACTTCTAAACCACAAAAATCATGTCCTTATGGATTCTTAAAACCACTTCCTATTCCTGATCGACCTTGGGAGTCTGTGGGGATGGATTTCATTGTTGATCTGCCAACATCGTCCAATCATAATACCATACTCGTAGTAGTAGATCTTTTTACGAAGATGGCACACTTCATACCCTACAAAAAACTCCCTACTGCTTCACAAACTGCTTATCTTTTTATGAAAGATGTGGTAAGACTACATGGAATACCTAAAGTTGTCATCACAGATCGAGGAAGCCAGTTCACGTCAAAATTTTGGAAAGAACTTTGTAAACATCTCAAGATTGATCATCGTTGCAGCACTGCCTACCATCCGCAGACAAACGGTCAAACCGAGAGAGTCAATCAGTGGTTGGAACAGTATATCCGCTGTTATTGCTCTTACCACCAAGATCAATGGTTGGATAATCTATACACTGCTGAGTTCGCATACAATAATCTACAGAATGCTTCCACTAAATTTTCACCATTTTTCGCCAATTATGGGTACCACCCAGTCTTCCATTTACATACTCAACCATCATCTACTTCTCCTCTTGTTAGTGACTCCCTTAACTCACTCTCGGACACTTTTTCTCATCTAAGGGACAACATCAAGGCTGCTCAGGAGAGACAACGACATTATTACGACGCTAAAAGAAGAAGTCCGCCTGTTTATAAGGTGGGGGATAGGGTCTGGTTATCAACTAAGTTTCTTAAATTGAAGTTACCCTGCAAGAAATTCTCCCAATTGTTCATTGGTCCTTTCAACATTCTTGCTGTTATCAATGAAAACGCTGTCAAATTGGATCTTCCTATCTCCTATCGCATACATTCGACATTTCATGTTTCTCTCATTAAACCTTACTATCCGACCAGACAACAAACTTCTGACAACGAACCAACCCCAATTCTCAATGATGATGACATCTATGAAGTCAAAGACATATTGGATTCTCGTCGCTATAAGGGTTCTTTACAGTATTTGATCCGTTGGAAGGGGTTTCCACCTGAGGATGATACATGGGAACCTTCCTCTAACATTACTGCCTCTCGATTGATTTCACGTTTCCACCAGCTTCAGCCTGATAGACCTGCTCCTTTGGCTGCGGTGCAGCCACTTTGACGGGGGGACCTGTCATATATATACACTGAGATGCTGTCCCTTTAAGGCAGCCCTATAAACTCCCATCATGCCTAGGGCTCCTTGCTGATAGTTTTATTCAGTGTAGCTAAGTTTCTCAAGGACTGAAGCTGACTCTGTGCAACTAACTTTTGGCTCCACAGCTCATAGGCTGTATTCATCTTCTACAAACTTTGATACTGGGAAATATCCCTAATACCAACAATTGACATAACACATTACAACTTCAAAGGAACTTTGTTTCACATTCATTGCTCTACAAAAGGATACATATTAATGCAGCTGGCACTTCCAAGCAAAGACAAGGCAAAGAACCAAACCCTTTGTTCCAACTAAACCAACTCTGTGTTTCTCTCCGTTCCCAATCGGATTACTCACAAACCGAGGATACCGCAAACAAGTTAAAGAGCAGCGGCACTTCTCCCCTCTTTACTTGCCTGTCAGCAATTCTGTGATCCTGATTGGTTCATTCACACAGACCTCCACCGTGATGTCACACGCTCTCCGGACCGCTCACACTGTGTGAATCTCTGCAGCTGCTGGGTGCGGCTCCGCTTTCCAGGCAACACGCCAAGTTAACAGCAGGAAGGAATTGTTTGGAAGCTCTCTAAAGGTACACTACTATTATATAAGGATTTCTAACAAAGATTGTTGCCATTATCACTGAACATTAAGATCGTATATGAACTGTTTCATCTCCTACCATCATATTAAATCAATACAGTGGTTACTTGTTGCAAGATAGTTTCAATATAGAAAGACATTATTTATATCTTCCTCATCCATAAGAACTTTACCCTCTCAACAACAGGAGCAATCCATCCTCTCCTGTAACCAACTAATCATCAATAATCTTGAATTATTGTATTTCCTCACCTCTTTACTCTGCAGTTGTGATCCAAACCAATTAATCATTTAGTAACCACGTGTAGCACTTCCAGCTACCTTACACTTGTTCAGAGAGGGATTGCCTGGTATTTCGGGGCTGGACTGTACTGTGAAGTCAGGATCAGACTGATATGCTACAGGAAAGTTCTTCTCTGTGAAAGGCACATATTGAGCAAAAAGAGGCTGCTTCTAGGGTGGTAACTAGCCATAGAACAAGCTATTATGCTATTGTTCGTTCCCAGATTGAGCGCTTCTCTCTTTTTATTTATGCAAATTATGACACTTAGGGAAGTCTCCCTAAGTGTGATGCGGGAATCCAGACATGGACCCGTTGCTCAGTGTGCTTAGAGGGTTATGGCTGCACCTCACTGACGAGGCCCACAATAGGCCGAAACGTACGTCTGGGGTTTTGCTGTTTCTCTTGTTCAGAGAGGGATTGCCTGGTATTTCGGGGCTGGACTGTACTGTGAAGTCAGGATCAGACTGATATGCTACAGGAAAGTTCTTCTCTGTGAAAGGCACATATTGAGCAAAAAGAGGCTGCTTCTAGGGTGGTAACTAGCCATAGAACAAGCTATTATGCTATTGTTCGTTCCCAGGTTGAGCGCTTCTCTCTTTTTATTTATGCAAATTATGACACTTAGGGAAGTCTCCCTAAGTGTGATGCGGGAATCCAGAAGTGGACCCGTTGCTCAGTGTGCTTAGAGGGTTATGGCTGCACCTCACTGACGAGGCCCACAATAGGCCGAAACGTACGTCTGGGGTTTTGCTGTTTCTCTTGTTCAGAGAGGGATTGCCTGGTATTTCGGGGCTAGACTGTACTGTGAAGTCAGGATCAGACTGATATGCTACAGGAAAGTTCTTCTCTGTGAAAGGCACATATTGAGCAAAAAGAGGCTGCTTCTAGGGTGGTAACTAGCCATAGAACAAGCTATTATGCTATTGTTCGTTCCCAGGTTGAGCGCTTCTCTCTTTTTATTTATGCAAATTATGACACTTAGGGAAGTCTCCCTAAGTGTGATGCGGGAATCCAGACGTGGACCCGTTGCTCAGTGTGCTTAGAGGGTTATGGCTGCACCTCACTGACGAGGCCCACAATAGGCCGAAACGTACGTCTGGGGTTTTGCTGTTTCTCTTGTTCAGAGAGGGATTGCCTGGTATTTCGGGGCTGGACTGTACTGTGAAGTCAGGATCAGACTGATATGCTACAGGAAAGTTCTTCTCTGTGAAAGGCACATATTGAGCAAAAAGAGGCTGCTTCTAGGGTGGTAACTAGCCATAGAACAAGCTATTATGCTATTGTTCGTTCCCAGGTTGAGCGCTTCTCTCTTTTTATTTATATATATATATACTGTTATATACACAAAACAAAGGGCATTGGCGCACATCCACTTGCAAATAAACAATACATTTTTAAATGCTGCAAAACATTCAGCTAGATTATGAGTTTGGCGTTATGAGTGAAAAAGCATCGTTATGTCCTATAATGATGCTTTTTCCCTAACGCTGCTATTACAAGTCTTGTCAGAATAGCTGTACCCACACTTTTTTGGCTGTCACACAACATCAGTACCGCACGTTAAGAAAAGTCCTTTTTCAATGGGACTTCCATAGCGCCGGTATTACAAGTTTTGCTGTGAGGCCAGAAAATGAGTGGTACAGCCTAAAATGACAAGATCTGTACCGCCATCTAAAGTCAGTAGTTATGAGTTTTACGCTACAAAGCTGTACTATAAAACTCATAACTAAAGTGTTAAAAAGTGCACTAACACCCATAAACTACCTAATATCCCCTAAACCAAGGCCCTTCCGCATTGCAAACACTATAATAAAATTATTAACCCCTAATCTGCCGCTCCGGACATCGCCGTCACTGAAAACATTTATTAACCCCTATTCCGCAGCTTCCTGACATTGTCACCACTATTATAAACCTATTAACCCCTAAAATGCCACCCTCCCACATAGCAAACACTATTTAAATATTATTAACCCCTAATCTGCCGTCCCCCAACACCACATCCATAATAACCCTATTAACTCCTAAACCTAACACTAACCCTAACATAACACTAACCCTAACACCCCCTAACTTAACCCTAACTTAACTATAATAAAAATAAATCTAAATAAAACTTACAATTATTACCTAAATAATTCCTATTTAAAACTAAATACTTACCTGTAAAATAAAACCTAAGCTAGCTACAATATAACTAATGGTTATATTGTATCTATCTTAGGTTTTATTTTTATTTCCAAGGTAAGTTTGTATTTATTTTAACTAGGTAGACTAGTTAGTAAATAGTCTCCCTAAGTGTGATGCAGGAATCCAGACGTGGACCCGTTGCTCAGTGTGCCTAGAGGAATATGGCTGCACCTCACTGACGAGGCTCACAATAGGCGAAACGTACATCTGGGGTTTTGCTGTTTCTCTCGTTCAGAGAGGGATTGCCTGGTATTTCAGGGGCTGGACTGTACTGTGAAGTCAGGATCAGACTGATATGCTTCAGGATAGTTCTTCTCTTTGAAAGGCACATGTTGAGCAAAAAGAGGCTACTTGCCATAGAACAAGCTATTATGCTATTGTTCGTTCTCAGGTTGAGCGCTTCTCTCTTTTTATCTATCTAGCTAAAATAAATACAAAGTTGCCTGAGAAATAAAACCTAACCTGCCTTACACTAAAACCTAGCATTACAATAAAATAAAATAAATTAAATGAATACAATATATTTATCTAAATTACAAAAAAAATAAACACTAAATTACACAAAATAAAAAAATGAAATTATCAAAAATAAAAAAGAATTACACCTAATCTAATAGCCCTATCAAAATAAAAAAGCCCCCCCAAAATAAAAAACCTCAAGCCTACACTTAACTGCCAATGGCCCTTAAAAGGGCTTTTTGCAGGCATTGTCCCAAAGAAATCAGCTCTTTTACCTGTAAAAAAAATACAAACAACCCCCAATAGTAAAATCCACCACCCACACAACCAAACCCCCCAAATAAAAACCTATCTAAATAAACCTAAGTTAACTATTGCCCTGAAAAGGGCATTTGGATGGGCATTGCCCTTAATAGGGCATTTAGCTCTTTTACTGCCGAAACCCTAAGCTAAAAATAAAACCCACCCAAGAAACCCTTAAAAACAACCTAACACTAACCCCTGATAATCCACTTACAGTTTTCAAAGACCAGACATCCATCCTCATCCAGGCGTCAGAAGTCTTCATCGAAGCGGGCAGAAGTCCTCATCGAAGTGGGCAGAAGTCTTCATCCAGACGGCATCTTCTATCTTCATCCATCCGGCATCTTCTATCTTCATCCATCTGGCGTGGAGTGGGTCCATCTTCAAGACATCCGGCGTAGAGCATCCTCTTCTTCCTATGGTCAACGAAGAATGAAGTTTCCCTTTCAGGTACGTCTTCCAAGATGGCGTCCCTTACATTCCGATTGGCTGATAGAATTCTATCAGTCAATAGGAATTAAAGGGTAAAAAATTCTATTGGCTGTTGCAATCAGCCAATAGGATTGAGCTTTCATCCTATTGGCTGATACAATCAGCCAATAGAATGTGAGCTCAATCCTATTGGCTGATTGGATCAGCCAATAGGATGAAAGCTCACTTTTTTACCCTTTAATTCCTATTGGCTGATAGAATTCTATCAGCCAATCAGAATGTAAGGGACACCATCTTGGATGACGTACCTTAAAGGGAAACTTCATTCTTCATTGACCATCGGAAGAAGAGGATGCTCCATGCCGGATGTCTTGAAGATGGACCCGCTCCGCGCCGGATGGATGAAGATAGAAGATGCCGGATGGATGAAGATAGAATATGCCATCTGGATGAAGACTTCTGCCCACTTGGATGAAGACTTCTGCCACCTGGATGAGGATGGATATCTGTAAGTGGATCGCCTGGGGTTAGTGTTAGTTTTTTTTAAGGGTTTATTGGGTGGGTTTTATTTTTAGCTTAGCATCTGGGCAGTAAAAGAGCTAAATGCCCTTTTAGGGCAATGCCCATCCAAATGCCCCTTTCAGGGTATTGGTTAGCTTAGGTTTATTAAGAGGGTGGTTGGTTGTGTGGGTGGTGGGTTTTACTGATGAAGGGTTGTTTGTATTTTGTTTACAGGTAAAAGAGCTGATTTATTTGCTGCAATTCCCAGCAAAAGGCCCTTTTAAGGGCCATTGGCAGTTTAGTGTAGGCTAGGTTGTTTTTTTTTTTTTGAGGGGGGGCTTTTATTTTGATAGGGCTATTAGATTAGGAGAAATTCTTTTTTATTTTTGATAATTTCGTTTTTTATTTTGTGTAATTTAATGTTTACATTTTTTTGTAATTTAGATAGATTTAGTTTTTTTTTACAGGTAAGTATTTAGTTTTAAATAGGAATTATTTAGGTAATAATTGTAAGTTTTATTTAGATTTATTTTAATTATATTTAAGTTAGGGGGTGTTAGGGTTAGGGTTACGTTAGGGTTAGATTTAGAGGATAATAGGTTTATTATAACGGCGGTGTGGGCAGTTGGCAGATTAGGGGTTAATAGTTTTATTTAGGTGGGGGTGGCAGATTAGAGGTTAATAACATTATGTAAGTGGCAGCGATGTCGGGGGCGGCAGATTAGGGGTGTTTAGACGTGGGGTTGTTTAATGTTCCTTTTTCAGGGTGTTTTCTTTTAATGTTCCTTTTTATTTCCCCATAGATATCAATGAGGCTGCTTTACAGAGCTTTTGTTTCCGCAATCGCAGGTGTTAGGGTTCTTTTTTACCGGCTCTCCCCATTGATGTCTATGGGGAAATCGTGCAGTGCTTGTATTTGGGTGAGGTATGGAGCTCAACGCAACCATATCGCCCGCACAAGCCTGCTTTTTGCAAACCTGTAATAGCAGCGCTATGAAAGGTGAGCGGTGAAAATAACGTACAAGTAATTAGCGAGCAGCCATAACGCAAAACTAGTAATCTTGTTGATTGCCTTTAACCCCTTAATGACCGGACCATTTTTCAAGTTTCTTACCCTTAATGACAATGGCTATTTTTACATTTCTGCAGTGTTTGTGTTTAGCTGTAATTTTCCTCTTACTCATTTACTGTACCCACACATATTATATACCGTTTTTCTCGTCATTAAATGGACTTTCTAAAGATACCATTATTTTCATCATATCTTATAATTTACTACAAAAAAATGATAAAATATGAGGAAAAAAATGGAAAAAAAACACACTTTTTCTAACTTTGACCCCCAAAATCTGTTACACATCTACAATCACCAAAAAACACCCATGCTAAATAGTTTATAAATTTTGTCCTGAGTTTAGAAATACCCAATGTTTACATGTTCTTTGCTTTTTTTGCAATTTATGGGGCAATAAATACAAGTAGCACTTTGCTATTTCCAATCCACTTTTTTTCAAAATGAGCGCTAGTTACTTTGGAACCCTGATATCTGTCAGGAATACCTGAATATCCCTTGACATGTATATATTTTGTTTTAGAAGACATCCCAAAGTATTGATCTAGGCCCATTTTGGTATATTTCATGCCACCATTTCACCGCCAAATGCGATAAAAAAAAAAAGTTCACTTTTTCACAAATTTTGTCAAAAACTTTAGGTTTCCCACTGAAATTATTTACAAACAGCTTCTGCAATTATGGCACAAATGGTTGTAAATGCTTCTCTGGGATCCCCTTTTTCAGAAATAACAGACTCATATGGCTTTGTGGTTGCTTTTTGGTAATTAGAAGGCCGCTAAATGCCGCTGCGCACCACACATGTTTTATGCCCAGGAGTGAAGGGGTTAATTAGGGAGCTTGTAGGGAGCTTGTAGGGTTAATTTTAGCTTTAGTGTAGTGTAGTAGACAACCCCAAGTATTGATCTAGGCCCATTTTGGTATATTTTATGCCACCATTTCACCGCCAAATGCGAGCAAATAAAAAAAAAAACTTTACATTTTTCACAATTTTAGGTTTCTCACTGAAATTATTTACAAACAGCTTGTGCTATTATGGCAGAAATTGTTGTAAAAGCTTCTCTTGGATCCCCTTTGTTCAGAAATAGCAGAATTATGGCTTTGGCGTTGCTTTTTGGTAATTAGAAGGCCGCTAAATGCTGCTGCGCACCACACGTGAATTATGCCCAGCAGTGAAGGGGTTAAATTAGGTAGCTTGTAGGGAGCTTGCAGGGATAATTTTAGAGATCAGCCTCCCACCTGACACATCCCACCCCCTGATCCCTCCCAAACAGCTCTCTTCCCTCCCCCACCCCACAATTGTTACCGCCATCTTAAGTACTGGCAGAAAGTCTGCCAGTACTAAATAAAAGTTTTTTGTTTTTTTTTTTAAATAAAAATTATAAAATATTTTAGTTGTGATGGACCCCTGCCTTAGCACCAACCTCCCTGATCCCCCCCTCCAGCTCTCTAACCCTCTCCCCTACCTAATTACCGCCATCTTGGGTACTGGCAGCTGTCTGCCAGTACCCAGTTTGGCCCCACAAACCAAACTATTTAAATTTTAATTTTTTATAACTTTTATTTGTATTTTTAATTATTTCTGTAGTGTAGCAGCCCCCCCACAATACCCCCACCCCCTCCCCCTCCCAGATCCTTTTATATGTTAAAAAAAAAAAAAATTAACTTTTTTTTTCTCCCCTTCCTTCATTGGTGTCAGTGTGGCTAATGTGTGCACATGCACGCGCACCCACGTGCACACGCGCACCCGTGCACGCGCACCCGTGCACGCGCACGCACACGCTCCCTCCTCCCACCGGACAAAGGCACCATCGGCACCATCACTACCGGTGCAGAGAGGGCCACAGAGTGGCTCTCTCTGCATCGGAGGCTTGTAAAGGGGTATTGCAGGATGCCTCCATATCGAGGCATCACTGCAATACCCTCAGAGCTGCTGGAAGTGATTGTGATCACTTCCAGCACTCTGTTAGACAACTGACGTACCAGGTACGTCCATTGTCATTAACTGCTTGTTAATGCATGACGTAGCTGGTACGTCAGTTGTCATTAAGGGGTTAAAGGAATACTGAACCCAAATGTTTTCTTTTGTGATTCTGATAGAGCATGCAATTTTAAGCAACTTTCTAATTTACTCCTATTACCAAATTTTCTTCATTCTCTTGGTATCTTTATTAAAAAAGCAAGAATGTAAGTTTAGATGCCGGCCCATTTTTGGTGAACAACCTGGGTTGTTATTGCTGATTGGTGGATAATTTCACCCACCCATAAACAAATGCTGCCAAGTTCTGAAACAAAAATTGTCAGGCTCCTTAGCTTAGATGCCTTCTTTTCCAAATAAAGATAACAAGAGAACGGAGAAAAATTGATAATAGGAGTAAATTAGAAAGTTGCTTAAAATTGCCTGCTCTGTCTGAATCACACACACACAAAAAAATTTGGTTTATTGTCCCTTTAACCAATACAAGGTTTGGTTTTAGCACATCTTACTAAAAGTTTATATACATCTTTGGGAGTGCTGCCAATGAGACCAAATAGTTACACAAAACAGAGGGTATTGACGCACATCCACCTGCAAATAAACAACACATTTTTAAATGCTGCAAAAAATTGCCTGCAAAAAACACCTATGTTTTTATATTAAAATCAGGATCTTAATCACACAATATGGCCATATTCTGCTTAGCCAGTCACAAACTTAGTTTGGTTTTTCACACCTTACATGTGTTGTTTATTTGCAAGTGGATGTGCGCCAATACCCTCTGTTTTGTGTAACTATTTGGTCACATTGGCAGCACGCCAAAATATCTGTATATAAATGTTTTGTAAGGGGTGCTAAACCAAAACTATATATTTGTATAGGCTGTGCTAAAGCAATGTTGGCTGTGCTCACCCTTCTCTGGAAAATGCGCTTTACCATGAAATAGTAATATCAAGTCGCATGCTAATTTTAGTGTGGTCCAGCGATATTGTGCATCTTGTCTCGAGCTATCTTTAGTGCGCCCCTAGTGTCTGTGTGGCAGAAGGTTTGTACAAATGTAATAAATGATCAGATCTAAAGTTAGTGCAGTTAGTAAAAGTTTTTGGAATTTTATGCTCACATAGGGTCATTATGTTCTCTTATCTATTTGTCACCTATTCTAAATGTGAATGTAAATGCTAATGTGTTTTGCAATTATCTGTTATTAACACACATGGGGCGTGATATATAGATCGTAGTTTGCGGCGCAAGCGAGGGAACCCCCGCCGCCCGTTGTTTCAGCTCGCAACTCGAGCTATCACATATACGGCGCCGTCAGATGCTAAAGTGCCGTAAATCGGATAAACCAGCGATGTCCAGAAATCTGTGTAAGTACAAATTTCTGGAGTCGCCAGTGATTTACGGCACTTTAGAACCTGCCGGTGCCTACAAAACCTGACTAAGTTATAAAATCTCCCGTACTGTCTAACACGCCTCCCAAACATAGCCCGACACGTATACCCCTCTATCCGATATCCCCCTCACTCTCCTAATAATAAAAAATGCATTAACCCCTAAACCGCCGCTCCCGGACCGCACCGCCACCTACATTAACTACCCCCTAATATGAGCCCCTTACACCGCCACCTACATTACCTACCCCCTAATGTGAGCTCTTACCCCGCCGCCACCTACATTAACTACCCCCTAATGTGAGCTCCTACCCCGACGCCACCTACATTAACTACCCCCTAATGTGAGCCCCTTACACCACCGCCACCTACATTAACTACCCCCTAATGTGAGCTCCTACCCTGCCGCCAGCTATATTAAAATTATTAACCCCTAATCTAATCCCCTACCCTGCCGCCAGCTATATTAAAATTATTAACCCCTAATTTAAATCCCCCTACCCAGCCGCCAGCTATATTAAATTAATTAACCCCTAATCTAAATCCCCCTACACCGCCGCCACCTATATTACATTTATTAACCCCTAATCAGCCAATCAGATTAAGCTTGCATTCTATTGGCTGTTCTGATCATCCAATAGAATGCAAGCTCAATCTGATTGGCTGATTGGATCAGCCAATCGGATTGAACTTGAATCTGATTAGCTGATTGAATCAGCCAATCAGATTTTCTTACCTTAATTCCGATTGGTTGATAGAATCCTATCAGCCAATCGGAATTCGACGGACGCCATCTTGGATGACGTCATTTAAAGGAAACTTCATTCGTCGTTCAGTCATCGGGCCAGTTGGATGTTCCGCGTCGGAGGGCTGAAGAAAGAAGATTGAAGATGCCGCTTGGAGGAAAACTTCGCCCCAATGGAGGACCTCTTTTTTGCTGCTTGAATGAAGACATCGCCGGGATGGAAGACTTCTTCTTTGCCGCTTGGATGAAGACATCGCCAGATGGAAGACTTCTTCTTTGCCGCTTGGATGAAGACATCGCCCGGATTGGATAAAGAGTTCGGCCCGGCTGGGTGAAGACGACTCAAGGTAGGTAGATCTTCTGGGGCTTAGTGTTAGGTTTTTTTAAGGGGGGTTTGGGTGGGTTTAGAGTAGGGGTATGTGGGTGGTGGGTTTTAATCTTGGGGGGTGGTATTGTGGGTTTTTTTACAGGCAAAAGAGCTGTTTACTTTGGGGCATGCCCCGCAAAAGCCCTTTTAAGGGCTGGTAAAAGAGCTGGTTAATTTTTAATTTAGAATAGGGTAGGGCATTTTTTTTATTTTGGGGGGCTTTATTATTTTATTAGGGGGCTTAGAATAGGTGTAATTATCTTAAAATTCTTGTAATCTTTTTTTATTTTTTTGTAATTTAGTGTTTGTTTGTTTTTGTAATTTAGTTTAGTGTATTTAATTGTATTTTAGTTTAGAGATTTGTAGTTTATTTAATTTATTGATAGTGTAGGTGTATTTGTAACTTAGGTTAGGATTTATTTTACAGGTAAATTGGTAATTATTTTAACTAGGTAGCTATTAAATAGTTATTAACTATTTAATAGCTATTGTGCCTAGTTAAAAGGGGCTCACATTAGGGGGTAGGTAATGTAGGTGGCGGCGGTGTAAGGGGCTCACATTAGGGGTAGGTAATGTAGATGGCGGCGGTGTAGGGGCTCACATTAGGGGGTTATACATTTAATGTAGGTGGCGACGGGTTCCGGGAGCGGTGGTTTAGGGGTTAAATACTTTATTAGGGATTGCGGTGGGGGATCGCGGTTGACAGGTTGATAGACATTGCGCATGCGTTAGGTGTTAGGTTTTATTTAGCAGTTCGCGGTTGACAGGTAGATAGACATTGCGCATGCGTTAGGTGTTAGGTTTTATTTTGCAGGTAGTTTAGGGAGTTTTGGGGCTCCGATACACAGCGTAAGGCTTACTACGCCTCCAATTTGTGGCGAGTGAAAATGGAGTAAGATTTCTCCATTTTCACCACGTAAGTCCTTACGCTGTATATTGGATACCAAACTGCGCTGGTTTGGTATACCTGACTATGGGCCAAAAAACTACGGCCGGGGGGGCGGAGCCAACTGTCGAGCTAAGCAGACGTGTTAGTCATTAGCTCCTCACTATACTCTTCTTTAAACCTATTTTTTATATACTTTATGCGACCCAGCTTATCCCTAACTACCTAAAGTGAAGGGGTTAAGGTGAGGACAAACTCTACTTGGGGATTTCTCCCTCACAGTGCAGTTTTCAGCTATACTAAAACCTGTAGCCAGCAAGGAAGAGGAGGTGAGAAATAGGCCGAGACATCCAGCATCTGGTAATTGTTTGCCCTCTGGCCTCCCACTGTACTAACCGCATACCGGAGGAGCGGGGATCCGCTCCGGAGTTGTCTACACAGCCAAAGACAAAACGCTGCTCTACGTTTGACAGACGGGCCTCCTTGGGACTGTTCCGGAACAGAAGTGCCCGGCCTCTGTAAATAACGGTGTCCAGACAACCCATACATATTACCGGCTGGTTTGCCACATAGGGGACACAGAGGCTGCTTTGAAAGACGGCGGTGGCTCTGAGTACCCACCGGTACTCTCCTGGTCGACATCGGGCCCTGAACTGCGCAAACATAGTTGTGGCGCGAACGGCCGCCATCTTTAACAGGCCCATCTAGACAGACAAGGTAGCCGGACAGCTTGCATCAGAGGCATCTGACGAGTGGGTAAGCTCGCTCTAGCGCTATACTATAGCCTTCTCTACTGGTCACATTTGCTCCCCGGACGACCTTAAAGGGGGACTAGGGGCTATCCCCTGGCACAGTGAATAACGGAAAAGCTGATTCCAGCAACACATTACACGGCTTGCTTATAGGCCCACCTGGTTACTACACTCCACAGAGATCACAGTGTAATAGAGATCGCTGCACACCCTATGTCTGAGAAACAAAATACATCTGCAGCAACCCTGCCTTAGGGGCAGCTTGGCTTGCCAAACGAACAAGGCGTTCTGAGGCCTTGACCACTGAGAAAACTACGGGCCTTATACTGAGCAGCTGTGGCCTATATGGTCATAGGTGATAAGAGGCCTCTTCCTTCTACCCCAGACCTGAGACGACACTCGGCTGAAGTACAGCTCATCTGGATCTACAACTCCCAGAACCGGGTAAGAACCTGTCAGTCTAACTGACTTTTTATTCAACATTCTCAGTCCCAGGATACTGAACAGTACACTGTTCACTGTTGAGCCCTGCATAAACTGACACTCAGGCCCTCATAGACATAACCTCCTCACTCCCTTACCTAACTGGAAATTAAGAGGAGAATTTAATAATACCTCTGCAGCACAGTTTGTAGGATTAAGCCACAATAGGAGACCAACATCTCAGAATCACTTAAAATATCTGGGCCACACATACAGGATATACCCCAACCGGAGAAGTAGCCCCAACTCACTGAGGCTGATCACTGACCCCATCCTGCCTGGAACCTTCAACAAACCCTGCAGTGACTATACACAGTAAACTAGGTGTCTTCAGCACTAGTGGAGACTACTTAACTTGCTTTACCTCCCTAACCGGGGCCCAAGTGATTGAGACATACTCATACCCTAGACCCTGAGAACTGGGCACTACAGCCACATTTTGCAGCGAAGTGTGCACAGCGTATCCTTTGTTACTTAACACAACCTTATTTTCTTCCTGTGGAGTGAGACTTTACACACCCCATGCTACTGAGACATTCTCACATTAATCTTTTTCTTATTTATGCCAGCTGCTGCGACAGCTTCATTGTCCTCAGGTTCACAGCCTGAGGTGGAGTGTGATTTTATATTGCTGCCTTAATCATACATCTTTCTCCCACAGGTTTTTAGGTGTTTCATGATAAGTACTAGTGTAATTTTTCTCTTACATGATGTGCTGACAGTGAGGCTAAGAAATACTGGTCCCTCACAAAAGGCTCTCGTGACCTAACCTGACATATATATTTACCTAAACCTACCAAGTAGTTTCACCAACACCTACTCCCCGGGGCGCATACACATAGACACACATATTGACACGCCCCCCTAGCCACACACACACTGACACGCTGCAGCAATCACCCTCACTACACATAGCCTGATCTTCCCACATAGTACCACCCCTACTGAAACACACCTTTTGAAACCCTATATCTTGAAGAACATCATCTACACCTGCACTCCGGACCCAACAGCTTAAGGTCTTAATAGCGGGGTAACTTAACCACCCCTACTCAGTATTCTGCTGAGTTACACTGTCTATTAATCCTCTCTGGCACCTCTCCCTTTCCGGTCCAGCCAGTCTGGGCTGGTCACTTCCCTTTTCCTTTTTCCCTTCTACATAGTCGTATCCCATCACTCCCTGGGGTGCCAGTGACACATCTATTTACATTTGTATGTTGGGACCGAAAGGTTCAACTTCTACCTATTATGTGATGCTGTAACAAAATGTCATAAAGATAGAAGGTGTTATTGACCCCTGCTCCGCAGTCTAGCAATACATTTCAGACTTAGTAAACTTTACTATACGGTGCTTTATGCTTTTTAGATTGTTTTCAGAGTGCTCTATAATAGAAGGTTGGTGTTAATTTTTAACTTACAAGCATACCTAACAGTCTTAACAAAATGCCCCATGGGTCCAGACGACAGGGGAAACCCTCCACTAACACTCAGAAGACTGTTTATGATCATTTTACTCAATCAGGAAAGGAATCTAACCCTGTCACTAATGAGGAGATGAGCGACCCTGAATCGATAGATGCTGAATCTCATTCTAGTGTGCGCTCAGAAGCGCCATCACATCATTACATTACTAAAGCTACCCTACAACATATGTTGGCCAGTCAAACACGCTCTATCACCCAGGAAATTCAACGGTCCTCTGCGGAACTGAAAAAGGAAATTTCAGAGATTGGAGAAAGGGTCGAAGCACTAGAGCGGAAACAGGATGATTTAGCAGTAGACCAATCAAACCTGCTCAATTACTCTGAAACCCTAGCAGATCAGATGACTCAACTTGAGTTTAAAATGGCAGACATTGAAGACAGATCTCGCAGAAATAACATCCGGTTTAGGGGCATCCCAGAAACTATAGAGAATACCCAACTCCAACCCTACCTAAAGGAGCTATTTACAGTACTCGTGGGCACCCCAGATGGACACACTGATACAATGGAAAGAGCCCATAGAGCCTTAAGATCACGACTTACTCCCGCCGACAAACCAAGGGATGTAATTGTCTGCTTTCACAGCTACGTATATAAAGATAAACTTATACAAGCAGCCTTCAAAAGACCGCCTATGCCTGAAAAATTCAAGGATGTTCAACTCCTGCCTGACCTTTCAACTCATACACTACAGTACCGTAAAACCTTTCAACAAATTACTCTGACACTCAGGAAGGCTAATATTAAGTACAGGTGGGGCCATCCTACAAATCTAGTGGTCACCAGAAATAACCAGAGCCACACAATCAACTCCATACCTCAAGGTATGGCTCTCCTGGCCACATGGGGCTTACACCAGGAGCAACCTCCACCGTTACAGCCGACCTACCCAAAGCTGAGAGCTTCGGCTCCCGAATGGACAATCAAAGAGCAAAGAGCTAAGAAACCTAAAACTAACCCACCGTAAAAACACGTCTGGTAACCTTTAATGGAACTTATCTAGACTTCATTTAACCTGGAAGTTTGACCTGTCTCCAACAGATCATAACTGAAATTGAGTTAAAGTTTAAAAAGTTTACTATTAGATAGTACAATTAAGTTATGTGTTTGATTGCTATTTTAAGGTTGTTGTCTTAATCTAAGTATTGCTCATATGTAATAGTAAGTTAATTTACAATGATTACTGCGGAGCAGGGTCCATTTCAAAGACCCCTGTTTCTGTTCGCTTCTCGCCCCCCCACAGGCAGCCCACACTAGGGTTCCACCATAGCGAACTATTTTCGCTAACTCTCCCTCACTCTATCTGTTGCCTATTCCCCTCCCCTTATCCTCCCCACCTACACTGACTCTTATTATTGAAAGACCTGACCTGCTCCCCATACCTCCCTATGCCACCCCTCAAAATACTAACCCATAATGTAAGAGGCCTAAACTCCCCACATAAGCGCAGCCTTTTAGCTAGATCACTCAAATTCCATAACCCTGACGTAGCATTCCTTCAGGAGACACATTGGTCACTAGACAACCCTCACTACACAATATCTAAAGATTACACTGTCCTCGAACACACCTCTATTTCAAAAAAAGCCAGAGGTACGGCAATTTTAATCCATAAAAGAATAGCTTATGAACCAATCCAAGTCCTAAAAGATCCCCAATCTAGATTTCTCATTCTAACATGTAAGCTAGACCATACTGATCACACCTTAGTCTCTATCTATCTACCTAACTCACATCAGCCTAGATACCTCAAGCGGGTCCTACACACAGTTGACCGGATAAAAATAGGCAGAGTCTTACTAGCTGGGGACTTCAACATGACTTGGGACCCAATACTAGACAGAAAAAGAACTTCCCGGACAAAACATGCCACCCCTCCTGCTCAACTCTCCCAAAAGTTCAGACAAATCATTACCCACTTCTGCTACTTCGATGTATGGCGTTCACTTCATGCTAGGGATAGAGACTACACTCACTTCTCATTTCCTCATAAAACATACTCCAGACTCGACTATGTTTTTTGCTCAGCAGAAACCCTTGACCAAGTCAAACATTCTACCATCTCCCTATGCCCATGGTCTGATCATGACCTAGTCACAGTAACCCTCCGCTCAGCGGAACGACATAATATTAAGCCTTCATGGCGCCTCCCGCATGACATCCTACAGGATGCTGCATTTAAGGAAACCTTGAGAAAAGACATAGCCTTCTACTGCCAAACTAATGACAATAATCAGGTCAGAGACGACACACTATGGGGGGCGGCAAAGGCCACCTTTAGGGGTCTCATAATTAAAAAACAAGCTCATCTCAAAAAACTATCTGGCCTACCCCTTTCCAAATCTCATATCGAATTACGTCGTCTAGAACTCCTAAACAGAAGTACTCCCTCAGATGAAAACACAGCTCAAATTATACAGATTAAAAACCATATTAACCAACTAGAGCTAAAACGCACCAAGGCTAATTTATTTAAACTGAAACAGATTACTTACCACAAGAGTAACAAAGCAGATACACTATTAGCAAATAAACTTAAAAACAGGGCGAGCACCTCAAGAATTCACCAGATTCAATTTGAGAACCAGACATACTGCAAACCCTTAGACATTGGTACTTGCTTTGAGAGATTTTACTCAAACCTATACAATCTAGAAAAAAATGCAAGCGACAAACTAACTCCTGTTGACAAGATTTGCTCCTTCCTTCGCAACTTAAATCTCCCCTCATTGTCGCCTGACGACCAAGAAACACTCTCATCCCCCTTCACCTCTAAGGAAATCAAATACGTAATAAAGCATCTAAAACCTTTCAAAACTCCGGGCCCAGATGGCTACTCGGCAGCCTTTTACAAAACATACACAAACGAACTAACCCCACTACTCTTAAGATTTTTTAACTACGCTAGAGAACAGGGTAGGTTTAGTCAGGAATTCCTGGAAGCAACGGTGATTACTATTCCTAAGCCCCAAAAAGACCCATCTTTATGCTCCAATTACAGGCCAATCTCCCTAATTAATTTGGACATTAAAATTTACGCTAAATTATTTGCTACATGCATATCTAAATTACTCCCGAAACTCATAAACTTAGACCAAGTAGGATTTATCCCTCATCGCGAAGGACCAGACAATACTAGACGTCTCTTAAATATCTGGACTGAATCCACCAGACTAAATAGGCCATTCTCTGTAATCTCATTGGATGCAGAGAAGGCTTTCGACCGCGTTAGATGGTCCTACTTATGGGAAGCCCTTAAAATCTTTGGTTTCCCAGATCAAATTATCAAAGCGATACAGGCCCTTTACTCCACTCCCACAGCAGTAGTTAGAGGCCTAGGCTTTGCCTCACCCCCCTTCCCAATATCTAATGGCACCAGACAAGGGTGTCCACTCTCACCCCTTCTTTTTGCCCTGGCAATCGAACCACTAGCAGAACAAATCAGACAAGATATAAAAATTGATGGCATCCGCCTACATGGCGCTATCCACAAAATTGCACTCTTTGCAGACGACATCACAATATTCTCATCAGACCCCCTATCTTCATTCCCGAGACTGATAGAAATCTTAGACTCCTTTGGAGATATGTCACATTACAAACTAAATCTAGATAAAACAGAAATCTTTACCTGGGGAATCCCACAGAACACAGTTGACACCCTTAGAGTCCAATATAGAGTCCACTGCGTCAATAATTTTATCTCCCATTTAGGCGTTAAGATATCGAATAATATCCCTCAGATGATCAAAGACAACTACCTGCCCCTTTTAACCGAACTGCGCACCCTGAAAGACAAATGGGATTACACTTATATCTCATGGATAGGTAGGTTAACAGCCCTTAAGATGTCTTTTCTACCTAAAATTACTTATTTATTTAGATGTCTACCTCTCCGTATCCCGGGATATCTCCTTCGTCAATTTCAGAGTGAATTTACAAAATATATATGGCAACACAAACCCCCCAGAGTGGCGCATAAAATCCTTCAAAGCCCCCTTAGTAGAGGAGGTATAGCCTCCCCATCAATAACTAGGTACTACGAAGGAGCCATGCTCACCCACATCTTGCAATGGGGTGCGAAAGACTCCCCTAGTAAATGGAAAACCATAGAACAAGCCTCCCTCCCAAACCATATATTTTTACCCGATTTAATTTGGATTCCTGCTCATCTAAGACGTACCACAGACATTAACAATAACATAATACGAGAATGCCTCGCCATATGGGATAAGCTAAGACACTATCCACACATCGCCCCACATCCCTCACCTATAACTGCCTTGACAGGTCTCCTACGAGGCTTACCTGACTCTCATCCTAATACTTGGACAAGAATTGGAATACAAACAGTAGCTGACCTTTGGGTTACTTCACCTTCCCCGCACTTCATCACACTCTCAGAAATAAAGGCTAGCTCCAACTTACCCAGGTACATGACATATGAATACACAAGACTAAAGAGCTTTCTTATTAGCTGGGGATTTCGACCTGAGTTACACCGACCCCGTACACTCTGGGAAACGACTTGGCAACAAGGTAACAAACTTCACAGACCATTATCAATGCATTATACCTTAATAGGAAACACAGACTCTGAGAATAAACTTCCTCACTTGCTCGCATGGGAATCAGTTCTGAACTTGACTCTGCCCCCACAAGTGTGGCATCATGTAATTTCCCTCACTAAAAAAGCACTGCACTGTGTCACACTCTTCGAAACATATTACAAACTCTTAACGAACTGGTACCTTACCCCTGCGAGACTTAACAAAATGTTTGTCTCTACCTCTCCTTTATGCTGGCGTAATTGTGGCAAAAAAAGAGACTCTCTACACATATGGTGGGAATGCCCCAAGTTAAAACCCTTATGGAGTACCTGCTTCCGTACGCTAGGGAGATTAGGCATAACACTTCCTATAACTCCTTCTAATGCCCTCTTACACATAGGCATTACTAAACTACCTAAACATCAAGCATACCTAACAATCTATTTGCTAACAGCTACTAAAGCGACAATAGCCAAGGCCTGGAAAACCGAGACGCCCCCAAAATGGTCATGCATCCTAAACTATATGGCATACATCTACAATATGGAGAAACCTATCTTTTACTCTCTAAATAATTCAGACCTATTTGAACTAGTGTGGGCAGACTGGCAATCTAACCACTCCATTACTTGGACCCCGAACCCTAGAGTAAACACACGCTAGGCAACCCTCTCCATGTACCATCCGCATATGATCTAAACCTCTGCCTCTAACAACAACTCCTCCTTTCCTCCCTCCCCAGTCCCTCCCCCCACCCCAGTCAACCCACCTCATCTGACTCGAACTATACTTTGTTCATTTTCCTCATTTTATGAACACATTCTGATCTGACACATTTTTAGTGTACCACTTTCTCTGTTCATACTTTCTGTAGGAGCCTGCGTGCTCCAAATTGTTTATTATGTCACTATCATATGTGAGAAATCTTTACTGATAAAAATTTGAAACAAAAAAAAAAAAAAAACTACGGCCGAAGGCAGAAATATACGAGCGTAACTTCTAGCTTACGCCGTATATGTGATACCAAACCAGCGCAAAATTTGGCATCGCTGGCTTTTGCAGGCGACGCTGCATATCGGATCGAGGCCATGGCGTCTAGTGCCTTCTGAAGTTCATCTATGTGAGATGCACCTGATAGGGTCATCTGACCAGATACAGGTTGACAAATTGATGGTTGTTACGGTCAATGGCTAAAGTTCTCGAAAATGTGTTTAAACAGAATACAAAAATAGTTATTTCTCTGTGAAACACTTCACTATGTTGTTGGTTTGCTAATTAGGGGCCAGATTATGAGTGGAGCTGTATTTATCACTCCCACTCACGAGCTAACTCTGCTAGGAGTAAGCATCTTGATCGCGTTGGGTAGTGCTCATTTAAAAAAGTTTTCGCTCACGCATATAGGTACCGATACATATATATATATATATTTATTATTATTATTTATTTATAAAGCGCCGACAGATTCCGCAGCGCTGCCCATGGGTACAAGGATGACAGTACAATGGAGAAACAATACGATAAGACACAAAATTTTACAGACAAATACAGGGGGAATTGAGGGCCCTATTCCCAATCTAGATGGGTAGGAGGATATATATAGGAATATCTATTCGAAAATTCTGAATATACACAGTATAACATTAATTAAATATGAATATTGCATAAGTATGCTTTTTCATGTTTTCATCTACTTGACTGCAAAGGGCTCCAATGCACTTAAAAAATAAATAAATATATATATATATATATATATATATATATATATATATACAGTATATACACAGACGCCTATACATTTTTAGACATGTACATGTATGTATCTCTATGCTAAAGCCCTTTTTTTCCTCTAATGACTGAGACCTCACATCTTTATCTTATAACTTTTTGTGCAATACATTTTTTAAAATATTTTTATTGGATAATGTTATTATGAGTGCAACTGTACTTTGTAATGTATTTTGTATATGTTTTGTGACACTTGTTTGCATTACGAAACAGTTAACCAGAGCTCTGAGGTTGTATTATCCCAAAGCGCTTTAAATTCAATTGCACTCAAGCAATCATGTTTACTTTCAACATGTAATATGGGTGCTACATCCATCGTGTGCAAACAATCGCGATAAACCCAATATCGCACACTAGTAACTGTTAGCGCACCAATTTTAATCTGGCCCAAGATTGCATATTGCATGTTATTACAGGAGATTAGAAGTTTTATATCTAAATACAAACATGTAAATGCACTACTCATGGGTTTTCCACTGACATAAGTCCCCCATATTTAATGTGATATAAATGAGTCTATTGTTATAAAACTGGCTTGCCTAACCTAAAACTCAGTGATCTATTTTGCCCTCTGATACAATATTTCCATTGACTGATTTCTCTGACTTCAATACAATATTTGGCTCACATTTATCATAGTGCATGCGGACAAAGTTCTCAGAGAGAGAACCTGTCCTTGTGTCTTGTTGGACTCTGGTGCAGCAATGGCTACTGGAATTTAAAGGAACAGTCAACACTAGATTTGTTGTTGTTTAAAACGATAGATACTCCCTTTATTACCCATTCCCCAGTTTTGCATAACCAACACAGTTATGATAATACACTTTTTACCTATACAATTACCTTGTATCTATGCCTCTGCAAACTTCCCCCTTATTTCAGTTCTTTTGACAGACTTGCATTTTAGCCAATCAGTGCTCACTCCTAGGTAACGTCACGTGCATGAGTTCAATGTTATCTATTTGAAACACATGAACTAATTCCCTCTAGTAGTTAAAAACTGTCAGACTAATGGCGGCCTTCAAGGTCTAAGAAATTAGCATATGAACCTCCTAGGTTTAGCTAAGAATACTAAGAGAACAAAGCAAAATTAGTGATAAAAGTAAATTGGAAAGTTGTTTAAAATTATATGCCCTATTTGAATCCTGAAAGTTTATTTTGGACTTGACTATCCCTTTAAGATGGCACAAGCTATCGCTCATGCATACAAGCCCCCTTCTCATGTAATCAATTGTGGAGACCACGAGCCAAGATTTTCTGTCATTTGCAACCCCTGTGATTGTGGAATGTTAAGCATATAAGTAAACCCACACTGAAAATGACCCGAATGAGCACGGATGGATGTTACAATACTTTGAGGTTATAATATCAATATATGTTCCAATTAATAGTATTTTTAAAATGTACTTACAAGCACTGCTAGTAAAAATGGCAATATGGCCCCTCAGGGGAAAACATTGGTCACTCCTATTATAGAGCAATTTATTTTTGGCACCATTGTTTCTTTGATAACAATTATTAAGACCACTTAATCTAAAGTTCAACCTAAAAATAACCTAATTAATGCTTGTTACATGATTTGTAAAAACAATTTTGTGGAAATATGCAATTTTTAAAGTGATGAATAATCCAACAATGTAATATTAAATCTTTTTAATGTACCAGTAATTACTGTTGCGTAGAATACACTCATCCAGAATGTTGCAACTTGAGCTTTCCTCCTGTGCAAAGATAAAATTAATATTCCCAGAAGCTGACTTCAACTCTGCATGTGCATGCAAATCATTAGCATCTAATTAGAGCAAGGTTTGTTAAAACTTTTTCTCCGTTATTTTTTTATCTTTTTTTAGTCCAATGGAACAGCTGTGCAAAGGATTTTGCAGGATTTACAAATTATAATTTACAAAATGTTGGGAAGTTTGCTTTAAACAATGATAAGACAGTGTGACACTATTTGAGGTCTGTTCTGCAGGTCACACTATGGGGCCCATTTATCAGGCTCTGTAAGGAGCTTGTGGGACCGTGTTTCTGGCGAGTCTTCAGACTCGCCAGAAACACAAGTTATGGAGCAGCGGTCTAAAGACCGCTGCTCCATAACCCTGTCCGTCTGCTCTGATGAGGCGGACAGGAATCGCCAGAAATCAACACGATTGAGTACGATCGGGTTGATTGACAACCCCCTGCTGGCGGCCGATTGGTCGTGAGTCTGCAGGGGGCGGCGTTGCACCAGCAGCTCACAAGAGCTGCTGGTGCAATGCTCAATACGGAGAGCGCATTGCTCTCCGCTTTCAGCGATGTCTGTCAGATCTAATCCATACTGTCGGATCAGGTCCGACAGACATATGATAAATAGGCCCCTATGGATCATCAAAACTATAGGGCCGATTTATCATTTATCTAGCGGACATGATCCGCTATAGCGATCATGTCCGCCAGTCATTGATAAATGCCGACAGCATATGCTGTCAGTATTTATCATTGCACAAGCAGTTCTGGTAAACTGCTTGTGTAATGCCGCCCCCTGCAGGGGGTGTCAATAAACCCATACTTATTACTTTTCAAAATATTTCGGTTTATGTTTTGAACCCTTTTCCAGTAATTTAAAGGACCATTAAATACAGCAGAATTGCTTAACTAACCAACTAACTAACTAACTAATTGCACTTAGTCTGAATTTAAAATGATCAGTACATTTTTTTTTCTGACAAATTTCTAAGGCCTAAATTACAAGTTTTGCATTAGGCTTAAAAAGCAGCGTTGGCCGGTCCTAACGCTGCTTTTTAACGCCCGCTGGTATTACGAGTCTTGAAGTTACAGGTGTACCGCTCACTTTTTTGGCCAGACTCAGAAATACCGCAAATCCACTTACGCCAATTGCGTATCCTATATTTTCAATGAGACTTGCATAGCACTGGTATTTCGAGTCTTCCAAAAAGTGAGCGGTAGACTCTCTCCTGTCAAGACTGGTACCGCATTTTAAAGTCAGTAGTTAAGAGTTTTACACTACAACGTCGTAGCATAAAACTCTTAACTAAACTGCTAAAAAGTACACTAACATCCATAAACTACCTATTAACCCCTAAACCGAGGTCCCCCCACATTGCAAACATTAAAATAAATTTTGTAACCCCTAATCTGCTGAACCGGACATCGCCGCCACTATAATAAATATATTAACCCCTAAACCGCCGCACTCCCGCATCGCAAACATTAGTTAAATATTATTAACCCCTAATCTGCCGTCCCTAACATCGCTGACACCTACCTACATTTATTAACCCCTAATCTGCCGCCCCCAACGTCGCCGCCACTATATTAAAGTTATTAACCCCTAAATCTAAGTCTAACCCTAACACCCCCTAACTTAAATATAATTTACATAAATCTAAATAAAATTACTATCATTAACTAAATTATTCCTATTTAAAACTAAATACTTACCTGTAAAATAAACCCTAAGCTAGTCCTAACGCTGCTTTATAACGCCCGCTGGTATTACGAGTCTTGAAGTTACAGGTGTACCGCTCACTTTTTTGGCCAGACTCGGAAATACCGCAAATCCACTTACGCCAATTGCGTATCCTATATTTTCAATGAGACTTGCATAGCGCCGGTATTACGAGTCTTCCAAAAAGTGAGCGGTAGACTCTCTCCTGTCAAGACTGGTACCGCATTTTAAAGTCAGTAGTTAAGAGTTTTACACTACAACGTCGTAGCATAAAACTCTTAACTAAACTGCTAAAAAGTACACTAACATCCATAAACTACCTATTAACCCCTAAACCGAGGTCCCCCCACATTGCAATCACTAAAATAAATTTTGTAACCCCTAATCTGCTGAACCGGACATCGCCGCCACTATAATAAATATATTAACCCCTAAACCGCCGCACACCCGCATCGCAAACATTAGTTAAATATTATTAACCCTTAATCTGCCGTCCCTAACATCGCCGACACCTACCTACATTTATTAACCCCTAATCTGCCGCCCCCAACGTCGCCGCCACTATATTAAAGTTATTAACCCCTAAATCTAAGTCTAACCCTAACCCTAACACCCCCTAACTTAAATATAATTGAAATAAATCTAAATAAAATTACTATCATTATCTAAATTATTCCTATTTAAAACTAAATACTTACCTGTAAAATAAACCCTAAGCTAGCTACAATATAACTAATAGTTACATTGTCGCTAGCTTAGGGTTTATTTTTATTTTACAGGCAACTTTGTATTTATTTTAACTAGGTACAATAGTTATTACATAGTTATTAACTATTTAATAACTTCCTAGTTAAAATAAAGACAAATTTACCTGTAAAATAAAACATAACCTAAGTTACAATTACACCTAACACTACACTAGAATTAAATTAATTACCTAAATTAAATCCAGATGGCATCTTCTATCTTCATCCATCCGGCGCGGAGCGGGTCCATCTTCAAGACATCCGACGTGGAGCATCCTCTTCAAACGACGGCTAAATACAGAATGAAGGTTCCTTTAAATGACGTCATCCAAGATGGTGTCCCTTCAATTCCGATTGACTGATATAATTCTATCAGCCAATCGGAATTAAGGTAGAAAAAATCCTATTGACTGATGCAATCAGCCAATAGGATTGAGCTGGCATTCTATTGGCTTTTCCAATCAGCCAATAGAATGCCAGTTCAATCCTATTGGCTGATTGCATCAGCCAATAGGATTTTTTCTACCTTAATTCCGATTGGCTGGTAGAATTCTATCAGCCAATCGGAATTGAAGGGACGCCATCTTGGATGACGTCATTTAAAGGAACCTTCATTCTGTGTTTAGCCATCGTTTGAAGAGGATGCTTCGCATCGGATGTCTTGAAGATGGACCCGCTCCGTGCCGGATGGATGAAGATAGCAGATGCCGTCTGGATGAAGACTTTTGCCCGTCTGGAGGACCACTTCGCCCGGCTTGGATGAAGACTTTTCCCGGCTTCGTTGAGAACTTCGGCCCGGTTGGGTGAAGATGTCTCCCGGTAAGGTAATCTTCAGGGGGTTAGTGTTAGGTTTTTTTTAAGGGGGGATTAGGTGGGGTTTAGAGTAGGGTTGGTTGTGTGGGTGGTGGGTTTTAATTTTGGGGGGATTGCAATTTTTTTTTCAGGTAAAAGAGCTGATTACTTTCGGGCAATGCCCCGCAAAAGGCCCTTTTAAGGGCTATTTGTAATTTAGTGTAGGGTATGGTTTTTTTGTTAGGGGGATTAGATTAGGTTTAATTAGTTTAAAAATCTTGTAATTTCTTTATTATTTTCTGTAATTTAGTGTTTGTTTTTTTGTACTTAATTGTATTTAATTTAGGTAATTAATTTAATTGTAGTGTAGTGTTAGGTGTAATTGTAACTTAGGTTAGGTTTTATTTTACAGGTAAATTTGTCTTTATTTTAACTAGGTAGTTATTAAATAGTTAATAACTATTTAATAACTATTGTACCTAGTTAAAATAAATACAAAGTTGCCTGTAAAATAAAAATAAACCCTAAGCTAGATACAATGTAACTATTAGTTATATTGTTTCTAGCTTAGGGTTTATTTTATAGGTAAGTATTTAGTTTTAAATAGGAATTATTTAGTTAATTGTAGTAATTTTATTTAGATTTATTTACATTATATTTAAGTTAGGGGGGTTAGGGTTAGACTTAGGTTTAGGGGTAATATGTTTATTATAGTGGTGGCGACATTGGGGGCGGCAGATTAGGGGTTAATAAATGTAGTTAGGTTGTGGCGACATTGGGGGCGGCAGATTAGGGGTTAATAAATATAATGTAGGTGTCGGCGATGTTGGGGGCAGCAGCTTAGGGGTTTAGTAAGTGTAATATTAGGGGTGTTTAGACTCGGAGTTCATGTTAGGGTGTTAGGTGTAGACATAAATGTATTTTCCCCATAGGAATCAATGGGGCTGCGTTAGGAGCTTTACGCTGCTTTTTTGCAGGTGTTAGTTTTTTTTTCAGCCGGCTCTCCCCCATTGATTCCTATGGGGAAATCGTGCACGAGCATGTTTAGCCAGCTCACCGCTAACGTAAGCAGCGCTGGTATTAAGGTGAGATGTGGAGCTAAATTTTGCTCTACGCTCACTTTTTTTGCGGTTAACGCTGGGTTTGTAAAAACCCGTAATACCAGCACTGTCTGTAAGTGAGCAGTGAGCATAAACTGCTCGTTAGCACCGCACCCCTGTTAACGCAAAACTCGTAATCTAGGCGTAAGTTACTTCCATTTTCCCTGTCCCACCCCACCCCCACATATATACTGTGAACTCGTGTGCATGTTCAGTAGTAGCTGGTGCCTCAAAACTGTGCATATAACCTTACTGTGCACATTTTAATAATGAAAGTATATTAGAATTTTTTTTTATGACATGCTCTTTCTGAATCATGAAGGTTTGATTTTGACTTTAGGGTTCCTTTAACTCTAAAATTTTGGGGTTTCCAATTCTAAGAATTGGATGTGCACAATACCGAATTCTCTAGCCTTATCATGCTACCTATCTGTCCCTAGCTTGCCTCAGCAGAGGTAATAAGATAAGGAACATTGGGGCTGATTTATCATTGCCCGAATGGGGCCAAATACCCCTGTTTCCTTGCACGCCTTCAGGCTCGCCGGAAACAGGAGTTAAGAAGCAGCTATCTTAAGACCACTGCTCCTTAACTCGTCTGCTGCCTCTGAGGCTGCGGACATCAATCTGCCCGATCGAAAACAATCGGGTTGATTGACACCCCCTGCTAGTGGCCGATTGGCCGTGAATCTGCAGGGGGCGGCATTGCACAAGCAGTTCACTGGCTATTACACCCCTAGATGCACAACAGACAGCCGATGCACAGTTAAGAAGTTACTATTTTTCCACATATATTTTGCTATCTGTGAAAATCCCTGAGAAAAAACAAATCCCTTGAAATGCTTGCTGCATGCCTGCTTCATATATTTCCCGTGTTTATTAAGTCTTAATTGTGCCTTTCTAAAGTTTTGGAATGGCAAAGAAAAAAAACAATAGATCCCTCTGCTGCCATATAAGTTTTTTGCTTTGGAATTCAGCTGGATTGGTTGGCAAACTATAGGTTGTTGTTGGAGATAGCGTGAGAGACAAGGTTAATGCATTATCTCCCGAGAAGCTCTAAATGACTATTATAGTGTTACAATTTAATTCTCTAATCCATTAGAGCATGTTATTTTAACACTAGCAATCTTGTAATGCTATGGGCTGGGTTACAAGTGGGGTGCTTGTTTTTTTCCGCTTGCATGCTAACTGCTCTCAAAGTAAAAAATTATAATGGCCGCAATAGCATTTATATTACAAGTTGAAAATAAAAAGTTAGCATGCACGCTAAACAGGCACACTGACTCCAGAACTTCGCATATCGTGACCATGCTAACTTCTTTTCCTCATAGACTTCTATTGGTCTGGGGAGGGTTCTCATCCGGGGGGTCACTGAGTCCCTTGGGAAGCCACGAGGGGGAGTCTCGGTGGGGGGTGGGGGGTAGCCTTCTACTCACTTGCCTCCCTAGCCACCCTGACAGTTTATTTGTGCTGAATGAAGCCAGTGTTTATACTCAGACAGACCTGCAACTGCAGATCAAAGCAGTAGTAAGTCTGCCTGAGTATGAACACTGAGGCAGCACACAGGAGGGAAGTTTGTAATGTACTGCCCAAGTAGGTCCCTCAGAATTGTTTTTTTTTCTGTTGTGAGAGCAGTACCTCTATACTAGCTTTATTTATTACTTATAGTTGTTCTCACAATACAAAAATAAAGCTTGTGCATTGCCCAGCTGAGCCATGCATGCTCCCTCAGAGAACACTCAGATGTTGATTAGTGATGACTTTTTGCTGACACAGATGGTGACAGCAGGAGCAGTGTGGTGTGGCATATTACAGTCATCCATATGCCACTGCTAATTGGATAGTAAAAAAAAGTAATTTAAAAAAAAAAAGGAATTAAAAAAGTGAGGGAGAGTGTGTGTTTGTGTGAGGGAGAGTGTCTGTGTGTGAGGGAGAGTGTCTGTGTGATTCAGTGTATAAGGGAGTGTCTGTGTGAGGGTGAGTGTCTGTGAGTGTGTGAGGGAAAGTGTCTGTGACCAAATGTGTGAGGGAGTGTGTGTCTGTGTGTTTGAGGGAGATGTGTGTGATGGAAAGTGTCTGTGTTTTTGAGTGTATAAAGGAGAGTGTACGTGTGTGTGAGGGTGAGTGTCTTTGTGAGTGTGTAAGGGAAAGTGTACGTGTCCAAATGTGTTAGGGAGTGTGTGTCTGTGTGTGTGAGGGAGATGTTTGTGAGTGTGCAAGGGAGAGTGTCTGTGTGTATGAGTGGGACAGTGCTTGTGTGTTTCTGTCTGTGTGTGTAAGTGAACTGTGAGGCAGTGTGTTTGTGTGTGTGTAAGGAAGTGTGTTTGTGTGAGAAAGGGTGGGGGAGAGTGTGTTTGTTTGGGAGTGTGACAGAGAATGTGTGTTTGAGGGAGTGTTTTTCTTTCTTTCAGTTATTCCATTCATTTTGCTCCATGTTGCAATAGACAAATTCTCAGGCCTTTAAAGTCATTTTCATGTCTCTTTTCAATGGAAAGATAGTGCTGCCATATGTCACTTTGAATATTATAAAGGGCATACAATTTAACCCCTTAATGACCGAGGACGTGCAGGGTACGTCCTCAAAAAAAAGGCAGTTAACGCCTGAGGACGTACCCTGCACGTCCTCGGTGTGGAAAGCAGCTGGAAGCGATCCTGCAATAACCTTAAATGGCCATCCGATGCAGAGAGAGCCACTCTGTGGCCCTCTCTGCACCGGACATCGATGGCCGGTATCGTTGGTGGGTGGGAGCGAACTTGGGAGGCGGGTGGGCGGCCATCGATGCGCGGTGTAATGTGCAGGGGGGCGGGATCGGGGGCGGGAGCGACGGGGGCGCGCATGTGAGCGTGCACGGGGGGCGGCGGGCGCGTGCACGGGGCGGGAGCGGGAGGGAACCGCTACACTACAGAAAAAAAATCTGAAAATAGCTCTAATAAATAAGAAAACAAAAATGTTCAATACAGTTTCTAAGTGATCTGCAACTTGTGGGAGGTTGGTGGGGGGGGGGGGAAAGCTACACTACAGAAAAGGTTTTTTTTTTAGAAAAAAAGATTCCTTTTTTTACTAAACTGGGTACTGGCAGACAGCTGCCAGTACCCAAGAAGGCGCCCGCTAAGGCAGAGGGGGAGGGTTAGAGAGCTGTTTGGTGTGGGATCAGTGAGGTTGGGGGCTAAGGGGGATACTACAAAGCAGCATATGTAAATATGCTAAAAAAAACTTAAAAAAACCCCCAAATATACCTTTTATTTTAGTACTGGCAGAGTTTCTGCCAGTACTTAAGATGGCGGGGACAATTGTGGGGTGGGGGAGGGAAGAGAGCTGTTTGGGAGGGATCAGGGGGTCTGATGTTTCAGGTGGGAGGCTGAGCTCTACACTAAAGCTAAAATTAACCCTGCAAGCTCCCTACAAGCTACATAATTAACCCCTTCACTGCTAGCCATAATACATGTGTGATGTGCATCAGCATTTAGTGGCCTTCTAATTAACAAAAAGCAACGCCAAAGCCATATATGTCTGCTATTTCTGAACAAAGGGGATCCCAGAGAAGCATTTACAACCATTTGTGCCATAATTGCACAAGCTGTTTGTAAATGATTTCAGTGAGAAACCTAAAATTGTAAAAAATTTAACGTTTTTTTTTTATTTAATCGCATTTACGGTGAAATGGTGGCATGAAATATTACCAAAATGGGCCTAGATCAATACTTTGGGTTGTCTACTACACTACACTAAAGCTAAAATTAACCATGCAAGCTCCCTACAAGCTACCTAATTAACCCCTTCACTGCTAGCCATAATACACGTGTGATGCGCAGCGCCATTTAGCAGCATTCTAATTACCAAAAAGCAACGCCAAAGTCATATATGTCTGCTATTTCTGAACAAAGGGGATCCCAGAGAAGAATTTACAACCATTTATGGCATAATTGCACAAGCTGTTTGTAAATAATTTCAGTGAGAAACCAAAAGTTTGTGAAAAAATTTGTGAAAAAGTGAACGATTTTTTGTATTTGATCGCATTTGATGGTGAAATGGTGGCATGAAATATACCAAAATTGGCCTAGATCAATACTTTGGGATGTCTTCTAAAAAAAAATATTTACATGTTAATGGATATTAAGAGATTCCTAAAGATATTAGTGTTCTAATGTAACTAGCGCTAGTTTTGAAAAAATAATGGTTTGGAAATAGCAAAGTGCTACTTGTATTTATGGCCCTATAACTTACAAAAAAAGCAAAGAAGATGTAAACATTGGGTATTTCTAAACTCAGGACAAAATTTAGAAACTTTTTAGCATGGATGTTTTTTGGTGGTAGTAGATATGTAACAGATTTTGGGGGTCAAAGTTAGAAAAAGTGTGTTTTTTTCCATTTTTTCCTCATATTTTATAAAAATTTTTATAGTAAATTATAAGACATGATGAAAATAATGGTAACTTTAGAAATTCCATTTAATGGCGAGAAAAACGGTATATAATATGTGTGGGTACAGTAAATGAGTAAGAGAAAAATTACAGCTAAACACAAACACTGCAGAAATGTAAAAATAGCCTTGGTCCCAAACGGACAGAAAATGGAAAAGTGCTCTGGTCATTAAAGGGTTAAAATGTTTCAACTAACTTCTATTAACATTTTGCTTCATTCTTTTTGGTATCCTTTACTGAAGGAGCAGCAATGCATTATGGGGAGCTAGCGGAACACAATAGTAAGCCATAGGCTAGAGGTGTATATGTGCAGCCACCAATCAGCAGCTAGTTTCCAGCTCTTGATCCTAGGTTTGCTTTAAAAGAGAACAAAGCAAATTAGATAATAGAAACAAAATTGAAAGTTCTTTAAAATTGTATGTTCTATCTGAATCATGTAAGAGAAATTTTAAATTTAAGCTATATCTGTAAGGTTCATATATGTGCTTCTCGGGCGTATCATGGCCAGTGCCTCACCAGCCTCTGACCTCACCACATGTCACTGGTTCAGTGACATTAAAATATTTTTTTCTCATATGTAATGTGATTATTAGTAACAAGTAACAATTACAATCTATCTAATAGACTTGTGCATTCCTTTCATTATGAATGCATGTTCGTAACAAATTTATGGATATATATATTTATGAAACAGATATCTGAACAAATACACTAACTAAATTTAAAGGAAATAAACATACACTAATGAAAGTCGTTAGTATACATTTTTCCCATTAAATGAGCTTTTTAAAGTAAAATACTTACCTATATAGCACTGTAGAGTGGCGCTAATCCTGAGCCTTCTTCACAGAGAAGATTCAGCGCTGTGGAACCTGTTGGTTGCTCTACAAATAACTGATAATAATAATTTAGTGTAGCCCTGGGCTTTGTGAAGAAGGCTCAGGATTAGTACAGTTCCCCAGTGCGCTATGGTTAAGTATAAGGCTACAGGTGAACTTTTTCACCTGTAGCTAATAAACATTTACAGTCGTTTTAATGAAAAAAAAATCTAAATGTTGTTGAATATTCAGTATTTGTTTTGTTTTAAACAAAAGAAAAAATGAATAGTTCAGCAGACAAGTATTCTGAAAAACTAATTCTTCAGAATATTCATTCTAAAATATTTACTGCTGCTCAAGTCTAATATTTATATACATTTAAACATCCCTTTGTTAGCACAACATGCACAGTTTTGTAAATCAGGAATAAACCACTTAAAACCCCAGATATGGTCATGGACTGCTGCCCTGACATTCTCCTGTAAAATGTCTTGATAAACTTTTAAAGTCATTGTTCCTTCAATGATTGCAAGGCATTTAGGCCCTGAGGCAGCAAAGTAAAAGCAACCCCAAACCATGCTTCCTAGTTAGGATGAGATTTTGTTGTTAGAGTGCAGTGCCCTTTTTCCTCCACACATAGGGGGCTAGATTACATATTCGGTATTGTAATCACATATACGTCGCCCGATATAAATGTGGCGCATATATCCGTCGCCCACTAATTTTACTCCCATAAACTGACATAGAACCGTGTCGCAAGTCAGTATCACATATTCAGCACAAGGACTTACATGACGAAAATGTAGACATTTAATCCATTTTCCCCTCGCCACACATAGGCAGGCGCAGCAAGCCTTGCACTGAATATGTGAGCACCATAACTCCCTGGAAGTATTAACAAACATGTAATGCATGCTCAGTATCTATCTACCTGTCAACCGCCATCCCCCCACCGCAATAACTAATAAAATATATTAACCCCTAATCTGCCAACCCCCCATTGCAATCAAGCTAATAAACCGATTAACCCATAATCCGCCATCCCCCCACATTGCAATCTACCTATTAACCCCTAATCCTCCAACCCCCACATTGCAAATTATCTAATTAACACATTAACCTTTAATCCGCCAACCCCCCACAATGCAATAAACCTAATTACACAAATAATCCCTAAACCTCCAACCCCCCACATCGCAATAAACCTAATTAAGCTATTAACTCCTAAACCTCCAACCCCCCACAATGCAAAAACTAATTTAATTACTAAGCCCCATAACAACCCCTAAATTAACCAGAATTACATTAAATAAAAAAATACTAAGTTACAATTAAAATAAAAAACCTAACATTACTTAAAAAAACCCTAAAATTAAATTAATCTAAAATTACAAAAATAAAAAAGTCTAACATTACAGAAAAAAAATAAACCGAATTATCAAAAATAAAAAAAATAAAACCTAATCCCTATGAAAATAAAAAAGCACCCCCAAAAAAACACCCCCTCTAATCTAAACTAAATTAAACTACCAATAGCCCTTAAAAGAGCCTAACTAAGTTAAACAGCTCTTTTACCTGTAAAAAATACTAAGTTCCCCCTAACAGGAAAAACCCCCACCCACCAAACCTCCCAAAATAAAAAAAACCCTAACTCTAAAAAAACCTAAACTACCCATTGCCCCTAAAGGGGCATTTGTATGAGCATTGCCCTTAAAAGGTCATTCAGCTCTTTTGTGCCCTTAAAAGGGCAATCAGCTCTTTTACAGCCCAAAAAACCCTAATCTAAAAAAAAAACACCCCAAAAAATAAGAAAAAAAGCCTAAGTCTAACCCCCAAATAGGTACTCACCATTCCTGAAATCTGGCGGAGAAGGTCTTCTTGGAAGCTGCAAAATCATCTTCCAGCACTGGCTCTTCATCTAGCTTCATCCAGAACCAAGGTGATGCAGAGCGGAGGTGACCACGGAACAAGACCAGCGACAGCGGAGCCATCCAGAGTGGAGATCCTCTTCTTACGATCACCGCTGCACACTGAGGATTAAATGCAAGGTACCCATTTAATAATGGGGTACCTTGCATTCCTTTTGGCTGATATTTTAAAATCAGCGAATAGGATGAGAGCTACTGAAATCCTATTGTCTGATTTGAACATTTCTGCACATCGCTAGTTTAGCTGACTTACGGCAGCTTATGAACTGCTGGGATGGTTTATATAATTCCCCAATGTGCAGGGTAAAATTACGGGCAAAGCGGTATTCAGCAGTTGCGCTGAAGCCTGCGCCACATATGTAATCTCGCCCAGCGTTGTGCACTTTTGCCAAAAAGCTCAACTTTTGTCTCATCTGTCCACAGCACATTTTTCCAAGTGTTCGTGGGCAAATTTGAGACATACTGTAAAATATTCTAAATAATCCATATTTTTTGCAGTATTTATAATTTATATTTTTTTATTTATTTATTTTAATATTTAATATTTCAATAACTAGTATTGAAGATAGCAATTCTTCATTTGTGCTTCCCCCGACCACGTTGTGAATCCTGATGCGCGTTATGCTTATTTTACATTTCAGTGTTCTTCACATAGAAAATATTGCACTTTTTATTATTAAATATATATTTCTATATATATCTGATACATTTAATGTAGGAATATAGAAATAGAGATACATATATATATATATATATAGGTATGTATTTATATATAGAGAAATATGTATTAACAATACAAAAGTATATTATCCGTTAAGTGAAGAACATTGGAATGTTCAATATGTACAGTACATATATAGTAAAACACATACACATATTTAGATGTGTATGTATGCATATATATGTTAAAGCCCTTTGCAGCCCTTTTTTGTCAAACACCTTATACCATCTATCTTTGAACCCTTATAAAATTTTTAAGATTTTTTATCAGACAGTGTTAATATGAGCATAACTGTAGTTTTAAGTGTATTTATGTTGTGTTTTATGCAAAAAAAAATGATTCACCTTTTTTTTGCTAACCCGATGCAAATAAATCACGATTGCACTTGAGCGAACTTGTCTACTTTCAACTCGTAATACGCACACTATTTTCTGCAGAGAAAAACCTGCACTACCGTTAGCACATTACTGGTAATCTAGCCCTATATAGGGGTGCCCTTGCATTGATATTGGCTGATCTTTTAATTCTAATTCATATCAGCCAAAAAAATAAAAGCTTTTTCTATTGGCTGATTTGAAATAGAATTAAAAAACAGCCAATAGAAAAGCAAGGGCACCTATATATTTTTATTAGATTAGGTTTTTTCAGATTAAGATTTTTAAAGATAGTTTTTGTTTATTTTAGTGTAAAAGAGCTGTGATTATTTCAGGGCAATGCCCAACATATGCCGTATTTAGACCTTTTTTAGTAGGTTTTTTTAATGATTATTTCATCTTATTTTGGCGAGTGGGAGTTACTTTGGCTTTAGGATAGGGTTTTATTTGCAAAAGATCTCTGATTACTCCAACTAGCACACTGCCAAACAAATGCCATTTTCAGGGCAATTTTTATAGTAGATTTTAGCTTTAGTACAGGGTTTTTTTGGGGGTCTTTTTAGGGGACTTACATTTTAGGATAGGGCTTTTATTGGTAGTTTTTGATTTTTGGTAACTTAAGGATCTTAGGTTAGTGATCTTGGGGGGGTTAGCTGTTAGGGACTTAATAGGTTAGGGGGTAGATTGCAATGGGGGTTGTGGTGGTTACGAGGTTAATAGGTTAGGGAATTATTGGGGTGGGGGTCATGGCAGTTTAGGAGTTAAGTAGTGTAGCAGGGTAGTTTGTGTTTAGGATTTGGTGGCATAGGGGTTAATAGTGTAGCAGGGTAGTTTGTGTTGGGGGTTGTGGCGGATTAGGGGTTAATAGTGTAGTGGGGTAGTTTGCGATGGGGGTGTGACGGTTTAGGAGTTAATAGTGTAGCAGAGGTAGTTTGCGATGGGGATTTGGAGGATTAGGGGTTAATAGCATAGTGGGGTAGTTTGTGATGGGAATGTTGTGGTTTAGGGGCTAATAGTTTAGGGGGATGTGGCACCTTAGAGGTTATTAGAGTAGGGGGCTTATTGCGCTGGGGGTTAACGCGCACGTATAGGTGATATGTTTTTTCTAACAGTCTCTGGTCAACTTTTTGGGTGCGTTGGGTTTCTTGCAAGCGACATTTCAGGCACCTGGCCCTTATTCATATGTATATACCTATACATATACAGGTATTGGTATATACAGATATATATTTAAATATTTATTTACAATAAAAATAACATTGTCCTGTAGTCCTGTCGGGTTAGTGTGCAAGTGATAAATGTTAGTTTATTTCTTCAAAGCTCTCCATTAAAGTCCATGGGGCGCATGTGTTAGCATGGTCGCGATATCCAAATATCCAAGTTGCCAGTCAGGTGTGACAAATAATTAGGTGTTACATAGTGTCAGGTGTGACTTACAGTCATATGTGCCATACAGTCAGGTATGCCATGCAGTAAGGTGTGCAATACAGCCAGGTGTGCCACACAGTCAGGTGAGCAATACAGTAAGGTGTGCCAGACAGTCAGGTGTGCCAAGCAGCCAGGTGTGCCATACAGTCAGGTGTGCCATATAGTCAAGTGTACAATACAATTAGGAATGCTATACAGTCAGTTATGCTATACAGGCAAGTGTGCCATACAGTCAAGTGTGCCATACAGTCAGGTGTGCAATACAATCAGGTGTGTCAGGTGTTCCATACAGTAAAGTGCACAATACAATTAGGAATGTCATACAGTCAGGTGTGCCATACAGTCAGGTGTGCCATAAAGTCAGGTTTGTGTTGGTGAGGTCATTATTACAGTTTTATGCTATATAGTTAGCAGTTTTATAGTGTATAAGGTTATAAACTCCATCAGGGTTAGTTATAGAGACCATCCTTAAGGAACCACTGCTATCAGTTTCCTAAAATAGAGTGTAAAATTTGCTATAGCTAAATATTTTTCCTTGTGGCTCCATTATAATGACCTGTGGAATAGTTAGACCTACATGTATATTTGAAAACAAAGGATAATTGATATACAGTAAAAAAAATAATACATTACAATGTGATTTGGAATTTCTATAATTAAACATTTATAGTTCATTTGTAGAACATAATTGAATTTTTTTTTAATTAAAATTAAAATTTTAGGGGCAGATTACAAGTGGCACACTAATGATAGAGGGGGTCGAGATAACCCATATTGCTGGACTGTGCTAACATTAATACGCAACTTGATATTGCAAGTCCATGGTAAATCCCATTTGCCAGAAATGCTTAGCGTGGCCGACATCGCTCTAGCGCAACCTACGGTTGCACAAGTTGTACATTGCTGCTTTGGATTCCTGGAGCTAATGTTAATGATAAAATAAAATAATAAAATAAAAACAAATTATAGCATTTTTATTTTTGCACTTTTCTGACCCTTTAACTGTATTTTGTAAATATACAACTTTACAAACCTTTGGTGTTACATAGAATTACAACATAGAAACATAGAATTTGACGGTAGATAAGAACCAAAAAGGCCCATCAAGTCTACCCATATTACATGTTATTTTTTCCTTAGGATAGCCTTATGCATGTCCCAGACATTTTTAAATTCCTTTAAAGTCTTTGGCCTAGATTTAGAGTTCGGCGGTAGCCGTCAAAACCAGCGTTAGAGGCTCCTAACGCTGGTTTTGGGCGCCCGCTGGTATTTGGAGTCAGTGATTAAAGGGTCTAACGCTCACTTTACAGCCGCGACTTTTCCATACCGCAGATCCCCCTACGCCATTTGCGTAGCCTATCTTTTCAATGGGATCTTCCTAACGCCGGTATTTAGAGTCGTTTCTGCAGTGAGCGTTAGAGCTCTAACGACAAGATTCCAGCCGCCTGAAAATAGCAGGAGTTAAGAGCTTTCTGGCTAACGCCGGTTTATAAAGCTCTTAACTACTGTACCCTAAAGTACACTAACACCCATAAACTACCTATGTACCCCTAAACCGAGGTCCCCCCACATCGCCGCCACTCGATTAAAAATTTTAACCCCTAATCTGCCGACCGGAGCTCACCGCTATTCTAATAAATGTATTAACCCCTAAAGCTAAGTCTAACCCTAACACTAACACCCCCCTAAGTTAAATATAATTTTTATCTAACGAAATAAATTAACTCTTATTAAATAAATGATTCCTATTTAAAGCTAAATACTTACCTGTAAAATACATCCTAATATAGCTACAATATAAATAATAATTATATTATAGCTATTTTAGGATTAATATTTATTTTACAGGCAACTTTGTAATTATTTTAACCAGGTACAATAGCTATTAAATAGTTAAGAACTATTTAATAGTTACCTAGTTAAAATAATTACAAATTTACCTGTAAAATAAATCCTAACCTAAGATATAATTAAACCTAACACTACCCTATCAATAAAATAATTAAATAAACTACCTACAATTACCTACAATTAACCTAACACTACACTATCAATAAATTAATTAAACACAATTGCTACAAATAAATAAAATTAAATAAACTATCTAAAGTACAAAAAATAAAAAAGAACTAAGTTACAGAAAATAATAAAATATTTACAAACATAAGAAAAATATTACAACAATTTTAAACTAATTACACCTACTCTAAGCCCCCTAATAAAATAACAAAGCCCCCCAAAATAAAAAATTCCCTACCCTATTCTAAAATACAAATATTACAAGCTCTTTTACCTTACCAGCCCTGAACAGGGCCCTTTGCGGGGCATGCCCCAAGAATTTCAGCTCTTTTGCCTGTAAAAAAAAACATACAATACCCCCCCCCCAACATTACAACCCACCACCCACATACCCCTAATCTAACCCAAACCCCCCTTAAATAAACCTAACACTACCCCCCTGATGATCTTCCTACCTTGTCTTCACCATGCCAGGTTCACCGATCCGTCCTGGCTCCAAGATCTTCATCCAACCCAAGCGGGGGCTAGACATCCACTGAAGAAGTCCAGAAGAGGGTCCAAAGTCTTCCTCCTATCCGGCAAGAAGAGGACATCCGGACCGGCAAACATCTTCTCCAAGCGGCATCTTCTATCTTCTTCCATCCGATGACGACCGGCTCCATCTTGAAGACCTCCAGCGCGGATCCATCCTCTTCTTCCGACGACTAGACGACGAATGACGGTTCCTTTAAGGGACGTCATCCAAGATGGCGTCCCTCGAATTCCGATTGGCTGATAGGATTCTATCAGCCAATCGGAATTAAGGTAGGAATTTTCTGATTGGCTGATGGAATCAGCCAATCAGAATATAGTTCAATCCGATTGGCTGATCCAATCAGCCAATCAGATTGAGCTCGCATTCTATTGGCTGTTCCGATCAGCCAATAGAATGCGAGCTCAATCTGATTGGCTGATTGGATCAGCCAATCTGATTGAACTATATTCTGATTGGCTGATTCCATCAGCCAATCAGAAAATTCCTACCTTAATTCCGATTGGCTGATAGAATCCTATCAGCCAATCGGAATTCGAGGGACGCCATCTTGGATGACGTCCCTTAAAGGAACCGTCATTCGTCGTCTAGTCGTCGGAAGAAGAGGATGGATCCGCGCTGGAGGTCTTCAAGATGGAGCCGGTCGTCATCGGATGGAAGAAGATAGAAGATGCCGCTTGGAGAAGATGTTTGCCGGTCCGGATGTCCTCTTCTTGCCGGATAGGAGGAAGACTTTGGACCCTCTTCTGGACTTCTTCAGTGGATGTCTAGCCCCCGCTTGGGTTGGATGAAGATCTTGGAGCCAGGACGGATCGGTGAACCTGGCATGGTGAAGACAAGGTAGGAAGATCATCAGGGGGGTAGTGTTAGGTTTATTTAAGGGGGGTTTGGGTTAGATTAGGGGTATGTGGGTGGTGGGTTGTAATGTTGGGGGGGGGTATTGTATGTTTTTTTTTACAGGCAAAAGAGCTGAAATTCTTGGGGCATGCCCCGCAAAGGGCCCTGTTCAGGGCTGGTAAGGTAAAAGAGCTTGTAATATTTGTATTTTAGAATAGGGTAGGGAATTTTTTATTTTGGGGGGCTTTGTTATTTTATTAGGGGGCTTAGAGTAGGTGTAATTAGTTTAAAATTGTTGTAATATTTTTCTTATGTTTGTAAATATTTTATTATTTTCTGTAACTTAGTTCTTTTTTATTTTTTGTACTTTAGATAGTTTATTTAATTTTATTTATTTGTAGCAATTGTGTTTAATTAATTTATTGATAGTGTAGTGTTAGGTTAATTGTAGGTAATTGTAGGTAGTTTATTTAATTATTTTATTGATAGGGTAGTGTTAGGTTTAATTATATCTTAGGTTAGGATTTATTTTACAGGTAAATTTGTTATTATTTTAACTAGGTAACTATTAAATAGTTCTTAACTATTTAATAGCTATTGTACCTGGTTAAAATAATTACAAAGTTGCCTGTAAAATAAATATTAATCCTAAAATAGCTATAATATAATTATAATTTATATTGTAGCTATATTAGGATTTATTTTACAGGTAAGTATTTAGCTTTAAATAGGAATCATTTATTTAATAAGAGTTAATTTATTTCGTTAGATAAAAATTATATTTAACTTAGGGGGGTGTTAGTGTTAGGGTTAGACTTAGCTTTAGGGGTTAATACATTTATTAGAATAGCGGTGAGCTCCGGTCGGCAGATTAGGGGTTAATAATTGAAGGTAGGTGTCGGCGATGTTAGGGAGGGCAGATTAGGGGTTAATACTATTTATGATAGGGTTAGTGAGGCGGATTAGGGGTTAATAACTTTATTATAGTAGCGCTCAGGTCCGCTCGGCAGATTAGGGGTTAATAAGTGTAGGCAGGTGGAGGCGACGTTGTGGGGGGCAGATTAGGGGTTAATAAATATAACATAGGGGTCGGCGATGTTAGGGCAGCAGATTAGGGGTACATAGGGATAACGTAGGTGGCGGCGGTTTACGGAGCGGCAGATTAGGGGTTAAAAGTGTAATGCAGGGGTCAGCGATAGCGGGGGGCGGCAGATTAGGAGTTAATAAGTGTAAGGTTAGGGGTGTTTAGACTCGGGGTACATGTTAGGGTGTTAGGTGCAGACTTAGGAGGTGTTTCCCCATAGGAAACAATGGGGCTGCGTTAGGAGCTGAACGCTGCTTTTTTGCAGGTGTTAGGTTTTTTTTCAGCTCAAACAGCCCCATTGTTTCCTATGGGAGAATCGTGCACGAGCACGTTTTTGATGCCGGCCGCGTCCGTAAGCAACTCTGGTATCGAGAGTTGCATTTGCGGTAAAAATGCTCTACGCTCCTTTTTTGGAGCCTAACGCAGCATTTGTTTGAACTCTCGATACCAGAGTTAAATTTATGGTGCGGCCAGAAAAAAACCCGCGGAGCGTTAACAGCCCTTTTACCGCCGAACTCTAAATCTAGGCCTTTGTGTTTACCACCTCAAATGGAAGTTCATTCCATGAATCCACCACCCTTTCTTTAAAAAAAATTCTTCCTTAAATTTGTTGGTGTTGGCTAAGTTGTTCAATCAATTCATCAGTCATGCAAATCAATCCATCACCAATAAATCTACTTTAGTGTAAAAAATATGAATTAGCAAGAAAAGTGCAGAATACCCTACAGGTGAACTTTATCTCATGGAAGTTATTCTATTCCACAATCATTTCCTTAACTAAACCGGCAGCCACCACTTCCTCGCAAATAGCTTATACAGTGACAAAACCACTTTTGTATTATGTCACCATATATTCACTGTTTTCTATTTAAATATGTTCTTAATTTTAATGACATCCCTGCTAAATACTCAAAGCTGCTATTTAATACAATCTCTCTGCTTGATGTAAAAAATATTCAATGATGTCCATTTTTGCTTGATTTCTGTTTTGATGTAAGTAAGAAAATCCAAGTAATATTTCTAATAAGTTGCAACATGCACTGTAAACAAAAACATAGGGGACAATCACAACCTTTAGAAAAATGTATCAAATGATTTATCTACAAAAGTTCACATAGACCTTAATGGTGAAATATATAGAAACATTCACCTAGATTACGAGTTTTGCGTTGCGGCTGAAAAAATGGCAATTTCAGCTTAAAAATGGTAAGGCCGCTATTGGGAGTCTTGTCGGTATAGCTGTACCGAAGCATTTTAGCCTGTAACACAATGACCATCCCGCACTAAAAGAAATGATGTTTTCGCGTGGGATTTCCATAGCGCTGGTATTACAGGCTGTGTGTTCAGGCTCAAAAGCTTGTGTTACAGCCAATACCGACACAATCCATACCGCCATCTGAGAGCAGTAGTTATGGATTTTGTGTAACAAAAATGTTTCACAAAACTCATAACTAAACTGTTACAAAGTACACTAGCAGCCATAAACTATTAACCCCTAAACCTCCGGCCTCCCACATCTCCGTCACTAAATAAACCTATTAACCCCTAAACCTAAAGTTAATCAACTATTAACCCCCTAAACCTAACACCCCCCTAACTTTAAATAAAAATTACAATATAACTATATTTAAATAAATAAAAACTTACCTGTGAAATAAAAATAAATCTAACTACGAAAAATCTAAGTTTACCAAAAATAATGAACACTAAAATTATGAAAAATAAAAAACACTAACGCCTAGATTTAGAGTTTTGTCGGTAACGACCCGCGTAGCTAACGCATGCTTTTTTTCTCCCACACCTTTTAAATACCGCTGGTATTTAGAGTTCGCAGAATGGCTGCGTTAGGCTCCAAAAAGGGAGCGTACAGGCATATTTACCGCCACTGCAACTCTCAATACCAGCGGTGCTTACGGACGCGGCCAGCTTCAAAAACGTGCTCGTGCACGATTCCCCCATAGGAAACAATGGGGCAGTTTGAGCTGAAAAAAAACAAACACCTGCAAAAAAGCAGCGTTCAGCTCCTAACGCAGCCCCATTGTTTCCTATGGGGAAACACTTCCTAAGTCTGCACCTAACACCCTAACATGTACCCCGAGTCTAAACACCCCTAACCTTACACTTATTAACCCCTAATCTGCCTCCCCCGCTATCGCTGACACCTGCATATTTTTTTTAACCCCTAATCTGCCGCTCCGTACACCGCCGCAACCTACATTATACCTATGTACCCCTAATCTGCTGCCCCTAACACCACCGACCCCTATATTATATTTATTAACCCCTAATCTGCCCCCCACAACGTCGCTGCCAGCTACCTACAATTATTAACCCCTAATCTGCCGACCGGACCTCACCGCTACTCTAATAAATGTATTAACCCCTAAAGCTAAGTCTAACCCTAACACTAACACCCCCCTAAGTTCAATATAATTTATATCTAACAAAATAAATTAACTCTTATTAAATGAATTAATCCTATTTATAGCTAAATACTTACCTGTAAAATAAATCCTAATATAGCTACAATATAAATTATAATTATATTGTAGCTATTTTAGGATTTATATTTATTTTACAGGCAACTTTGTAATTATTTTAACTAGGTACAATAGCTATTAAATAGTTAATAACTATTTAATAGTTACCTAGTTAAAATAATTACAAAATTACCTGTAAAATAAATCCTAACCTAAGTTACAATTAAACCTAACACTACACTATCATTAAATAAATTAAATACAAATACCTACAAATAAATACAAATAAATACACTAACTAAAGTACAAAAAATAAAAAAGAACTAAGTTACAAAAAATAAAAAAATATTTACAAACATTAGAAAAATATTACAACAATTTTAAACTAATTACACCTACTCTAAGCCCCCTAATAAAATAACAAAGACCCCCAAAATAAAAAAATGCCCTACCCTATTCTAAAATTAAAATAGAAAAGCTCTTTTACCTTACCAGCCCTGAAAAGGGCCTTTTGCGGGGCATGCCCCAAAGAATTCAGCTCTTTTGTCTGTATAAAAAAACATACAATACCCCCCCAAAATTACAACCCACCACCCACATACCCCTAATCTAACCCAAACCCCCCTTAAATAAACCTAACACTAAGCCCCTGAAGATCTCCCTACCTTGTCTTCAACACACCGGGTTCACCGATCGGTCCTGAGGAGCCCCCGAAGTCTTCATCCAAGCCCAAGCGGGGGGATAAAGCTGTCCATGATCCGGCTGAAGTCTTCATCCAAGTGGGAGCTGAAGAGGTCCATGATCCGGCTGAAGTCTTCTATCAAGCGGCATCTTCAATCTTCTTTCTTCCGGATCCATGTTCATCCCGCCGACGCGGAACATCCATCTTCACTGACGACTTCCCGACGAATGACGGTTCCTTTAAGGGACGTCATCCAAGATGGCGTCCCTCTAATTTCGATTTGCTGATAGGATTCTATCAGCCAATCGGAATTAAGGTAGGAAAATTCTGATTGGCTGATGGAATCAGCCAATCAGATTCAAGTTCAATCCGGAACAGCCAATAGAATGCGAGCTCAATCTGATTGGCTGATTGGATCAGCCAATCGGATTGAACTTGAATCTGATTGGCTGATTCTATCAGCCAATCAGAATTTTCCTACCTTAATTCCGATTGGCTGATAGAATCCTATCAGCCAATCGGAATTCGAGGGACGCCATCTTGGATGACGTCCCTTAAAGGAACCGTCATTCGTCGGGAAGTCGTCGGTGAAGATGGATGTTCCGCGTTGGTGGATGAACATGGATGCGGAAGAAAGAAGATTGAAGATGCCACTTGATAGAAGACTTCTGCCGGATCATGGACCTCTTCAGCTCCCGCTTGGATGAAGACTTCAGTCGGAACATGGACCTCTTCAGCTCCCGCTTGGATGAAGACTTCAGTCGGATCATGGACATCTTCAGCCCCCCGCTTGGGCTTGGATGAAGACTTCGGAGGCTCCTCAGGACCGATCGGTGAACCCGGTGTGGTGAAGACAAGGTAGGGAGATCTTCAGGGGCTTAGTGTTAGGTTTATTTAAGGGTGGTTTGGGTTAGATTAGGGGTATATGGGTGGTGGGTTGTAATGTTGGGGGGGGGTATTGTATGTTTTTTTTTTACAGGCAAAAGAGCTGAATTCTTTGGGGTATGCCCCGCAAAAGGCCCTTTTAAGGGCTGGTAAGGTAAAAGAGCTTTTCTATTTTAATTATAGAATTTTTGTAATATTTTTCTAATGTTTGTAAATATTTTTTTATTTTTTGTAACTTAGTTCTTTTTTATTTTTTGTACTTTAGTTAGTTTATTTAATTGTATTTATTTGTAGGTATTGTATTTAATTAATTTATTGATAGTGTAGTGTTAGGTTTAATTGTAACTTAGATTAGGATTTATTTTACAGGTAATTTTGTAATTATTTTAACTAGGTAACTATTAAATAGTTATTAACTATTTAATAGCTATTGTACCTGGTTAAAATAAATACAAAGTTGCCTGTAAAATAAATATTAATCCTAAAATAGCTACAATATAATTATAATTTATATTGTAGATATATTAGGGTTTATTTTACAGGTAAGTATTTAGCTTTAAATAGGAATAATTTATTTAATAAGAGTTAATTTATTTCGTTAGATTTAAATTATATTTAACTTAGGGGGGTGTTAGGGTTAAGGTTAGACTTAGCTTTAGGGGTTAATAAATGTATTAGAGTAGCGGTGAGGTCCGGTCGGCAGATTAGGGGTTAATACTTGAAGTTAGGTGTCGGCGATGTTAGGGAGGGCAGATTAGGGGTTAATACTATTTATTATAGGGTTATTGAGGCAGGAGTGACGCGGATTAGGGGTTAATACATTTATTATAGTAGCGATGAGGTCCGGTCGGCAGATTAGGGGTTAATAATTGTAGGTAGGTGGAGGCGACGTTGGGGGCGGCAGATTAGGGGTTAATAAATATAATATAGGGGTCGGCGGTGTTAGGGGCAGCAGATTAGAGGTTCATAGGGATAACGTAGGTTGCGGCGTTGTACGGAGCGGCAGATTAGGGGTTAAAAATTTTTAATAGAGTGGCGGCAATGTGGGGGGGCCTCGGTTTAGGGGTGCATAGGTAGTTTATGGGTGTTAGTGTACGTTAGAGCACAGTAGTTAAGAGCTTTATAAACCGGCGTTAGCCCAAAAAGCTCTTAACTACTGACTTTTTTCTGCGGCTGGAGTTTTGTCGTTAAATTTCTAACGCTCACTTCAGCCACGACTCTAAATACCGGCGTTAGAAAGATCCCATTGAAAAGATAGGATACGCAAATGGCATAGGGGGATCTGCGGTATGGAAAAGTCGCGGCTGCAAAGTGAGCGTTAGACCCTTACCTGACTCTAAATACCAGAGGTAGCCCAAAACCAGCGTTAGGAGCCTCTAACGCTGGTTTTGACGGCTAACACCAAACTCTAAATCTAGCCGAGAGATTACTAAAAATAAACGAAATTATCAAAAATAAAAACAATTACACCTACAGTAAAACCCACCACTCAACCAACCCCCAAAATAAAAACCTAACTCGTAAAAACCTAATTTGTATGGGCATTGCCCTTAAAAGGGCATTTAGCTTTTTTTCATTGCCCTTAAAAGGGAATTTAGCTCTTTTATAAAAAGCCCAAACCCTTAACTAAAAAAATACCCACCCAAATCAAATCAGCTCTTTCGCAAAGCCCAAAGCCCTAATCTAAAAAAAACCCCACCCAAACCCCCCCCCAAAAAAACCCTAACACTAAACTAGAAGATCTACTCATGGTTTCTGAAGTCCGGACATCCATCTCCATCCAGTCGGCGAGGTCTTCATCCAGGTGGTCAGGTCTTCATCCATACTGGGGGCGTCTTCTATCTTCATCCCAGCGGCGCGGAGCAGAGCCATCCTGGAAGCCGAAGACATCTTGCGCGGAGCGTCCTCTTTATACAGTCACCGCCGTACACTTACGTTGAATGCAAGGTAGCAGTTTCAAAATGGCATACATTGCATTCCTATTGGCTGAGTTGATTCTTCAAATTTAAATCAGCCAATAAGATGAGATCTTCTAAAATCCTATTGGCTGTTCAAAACATCCAATAGGATGAGAGCTTCTGAAATCTTATTAGCTGTTCAAATCAGCCAATAGGAATGAGAGCTGCTTAAATCATATTGGCTGTTTAAATCAGCCAATAGGATTTAAGCAGCTCTCATTCCTTTTGGCTGATTTAATTTTTTCAGCCAATAGTAATGCAACTGTACCCCAATATAAAAGGGGTACCTTGCATTGAATCCTCATTGTGCGGTGGATGATCACATGAATAGGACCTCCACATCGGACAGATGGACCCCTGTCTGGACCTCCGCCTCCGCGCATTGACCGCTCTGCCTCCACAGTGATGAAGAAGATGCCGGTCCCACGATGGATGAAGATGGAGCCACCTTGATGAAGATGCTTCGCTGCTGGGATGAAGATGTTTTGCCAGACTTCAGGAACTATGAGTACCGATGTTGGGGTTAGTGTTAGGTATTTTTTTGTTTTTTTGGGGTGTTTTATTTTTTAGATTAGTGGTTTCAATGGGCCGAGTTAGTTTTTTTTAATTTTGTGGGTTGGGGGGTTTGTAATGTTGGGTTTTTTTGCAAATGAGCTGTTTAACTTTTGGGCAATGCCCTATAAAGGGCCCTTTTAAGGGCTATTGGTAGTTTATTATAGATTAGGCTTTTTATAGGAATAAATATTATTTTTTGTAATGGGATTTGTTTATTTTTGGGGTGTTTTTTTTTTTTTTTAGATTAGGCATTTTTTATTTTTAATGGGCCAAAAAAGATGCTCATACAAATGCCCTTTTCAGGGCAATGGGTAGATTAGGTTTATTTTTATTTTGTGGGTTTAGGGGTTTGTAATGTTAGGGGGTGTTTATTTTTATTTTTTTGCAAAATAGCTGTTAACTTAAGGGCAATGCCCTACAAAAGGCCCTTTTAATGGCCCTTGGTAGTTTATTATAAATTAGGTTTTTTTTTTATTTTGGTGATTTTAAATGGGGTATTAAAATAGGAATAATTTTTATTGCTTTGGATCATTTCATTTGTTATTTTTTCTAATTATATATTTTTTATTTTTTTGTAATTTTAGTGTTTCTTATTTTTTTGTAATTGTAGTTTTAATTTTTTTGTAATGTTAGGTTTTTTATTTTTGTAATGTTAGGTTTTTTATTTTTAGTAATGTTAGGTTTTATTAGTGTAAGCTTAGATTTTATTTTTATTTCACAGGTAAGTTTGTATTTATTTTAACTAGGTAGTTAGTAAATAGTTATATTGTAGCTAGCTTACATTTTATTTTTATTTCACAGGTAAGTTTGTATTTATTTTTAAATAGGTAGTTGGTTAATAATTGTAACTATAATTTAGGTTTATTTTAATTATGTTAAAGTTAGGAGGTGTTAGGTTTAGGGGTTAATATAGTTTAATTTAGGTTGTTGCGATGTGGGGGGCGACAGTTTAGAGGTTAATAGGTTTAGTTAGTGTTGGCGATGTTTGGAAACTGTGGTTTATTGGTTAATATGTTTAGTTAGTGTTGGCGATGTTTGGGAACGGCGGTTTAGGGGTTAATAGGTTTAGTTAGTATCAGCGATGTTTGGGAACTGCGGTTTAGGGGTTAATAGGTATAGTTAGTGTTGGCGGTTTAGGGATTTAATAGGATTATTTAGTGTTTAGTTAGTGTCGGCGATGTCGGGGAACTGCGACTTAGAGGTTAATAAGTTTAGTTAGTGTTGGCGATGTTTGGGAACGGTGGTTTAGGGGTTAATAGCTTTATTTAGTGTCTGCAATGTGGGGGGCTGCGGTTAAGGGGTAATAGGTTTAGGTACTGTTGGCAATATGGGAGGACGGCGGTTTAGGGGTTAATAGCTTTATTTGGTGTTGGCGATGTGGGGGGGTGCGGTTTAGGGGTTAATAGGTTTAGGTAGTGTTGGTGATGTGGGGGGACGGCGGTTTAGGGGTTAATAGCTTTATTGAGTGTCGCGATGTGGGTGTCACAGACGGTTTTAGACTATTTTGTTTCGGCAATCGGTTTTTCGGATCAATTCTTATGCATATGCATTATAAATAAAATACAATGAAGCCAATAAAAATTATTTTTTTAAGGAATAATAAAAACACAAAACAATATAAAAATAACAGGCTGGATTAAAAGTGAGGCACTATCTTAACGTCGTTTGCCCATAAAGGGGCAAATTTGCCAGTTTAAGGGGCGCACATTAACCCTTTAAGGACACAGCTTTCAATTTGCTCAATTGTTTTATGATGGAAAAATTCTGTCATATGTCCTTAAGAGGTTAAATAACCAGCCATTACAAGTGGCTGGTTAATGTGACCACGATCTCGCATTTTCACTTTGCACTAAGCACAATTAACCAGAGGTCAGACCTCTGGTTAAAGATAAATAGTTGCCCCAATTGCCCTGAAAATAAAGAGGGCAGTACATTAAGGGAAAATATAAAAATGAGCAGATTCATTTATTTTTTGTAAAAAACTTAACAAAGCAGTTATAGGGGTTAAAGTGAGGGGATGAGGGGTGTTACATGGTGAATGGGGGGACTGTGTTTTCTCTATAAATATATATGTATATGCTTATATACATATATATTTATGTGTTAATAGGTGTATATACACATATAAACACATAAATATATATGTATGAAGGCATATACATATATATTTATTTATTGCCGCCCAATGCTGTGCTAGGTATGCGCTGTGCTAGGTGGTTTGCCGTGGCTGCCGGTATGAGAATGAGGCTCCCATTGGAGCTTATGGAAGCACGCTCTCATGAGCGCTTAGGTTTCAGCAATCCAAACACAAGGCCGCATTCGCTTTGAGCAGCACCTGTAATACCAGCGCACATTACATGCGTTAGTATTACTGAGTGAAGCGAAAATATTACGCTTACGTAAGTGCAATATTATGCCAGACGTATTTTTGCAAGCCAGAAACCAATCACAAACAAATTGTAATTTTTATGTTAAACTCAAACTATGAGAGATGTCACTACAGTATTTATTTTATATACATTTTTTGTGGCTTTAAAAGGAAATGCTCACAAAAGTAAGTAATCTACTTCAGCAGATTCAGTTTTATATTAGAGTTAGCTAGATGGTCTGTGCATATTCAACTACTCTACACTGTGTTGTGTAAAAAAAGAAGGAAATCTAATCAATGTGTTCTGTGTGTGCTAAGTTGGAGTAAAAAGTATATTACCTTTTTTAATTTGTCTTTTGTGAGGACCTTGCCTTAAACAACTCATGTCACTGGAGATCTTTAAATAAATGCAATACATTCTATCCAACAACAATTCTCAAGAGAGTGGGTGATAAATATTTCACAGTGAATTTAAACTACATTAAGTTCCCCAATACTGTCAGCTTGATCATATCAATCACACCTTCTTCGTTTTAGAGGAAAATAAAACATAATGAATTTGTTCATTATACTGTATGGGGTAAACTAAGCAGCCTATGTTTCAACATCTATTTAGCCAAAAAATGTGTACACCTTTCCATTATGCTCCATAGGGATGTTACTGACTAGCTAACTGACATAATTAAATGAGACAAATATTTCATTTGTTTTAATGGTAGTTGGATTTGTGAAAAACTCTGTGACATCCTACTGTGCAACAAAATTATTGGGCGCTATAACTAAGCTTATTGTTTTATTACCAAACTAATGAGCCAGTACATCTTTTACTGCTGAATACACAGATCAGTGTTTCGTTATCTCTCTTGAACATTTATTTAAAAATTGCAATAGATTATTGGGAGCAAAAAAGTAAACTTTAAAAAGTAGAGTGATTTCATTTTTCAGCTTGTAAATTAAGCACTGTAACAATGTTTGATGGAAATGGAAGTCTTTATTACTAATACATACAAAATCATTACAAAAGATTATTAAACATACTGAAATATCATAATACAAATGTTTGTAGCAAAAAAACTGTATGGTACAGCATCATGAAACTTCTGTATAAATATAAAGTAAAGCAATAATTATCCCTTTTAATGAAACAACAGTGTAATAAAACTTTAACAAACACTTGCGGCTAGATTTAGAGTTTTGTCGGTAACGTCCCACGTAGCTAACGCATGCTTTTTTTTCCCCGCACCTTTTAAATACCGCTGGTATTTAGAGTTCACAGAATGGCTGCGTTAGGCTCCAAAAAAGGAGCGTAGAGCATAATTTACCGCCACTGCAACTCTCGATACCAGCGGTGCTTACGGACGCGGCCAGCTTCAAAAACGTGCTCGTGCACGATTCCCCCATAGGAAACAATGGGGCAGTTTGAGCAGAAAAAAAACCTAACACCTGCAAAAAAGCAGCGTTAAGCTCCTAACGCAGCCCCATTGTTTCCTATGGGGAAACACTTCCTAAGTCTGCACCTTACACCCTAACATGTACCCCGAGTCTAAACACCCCTAACCTTACACTTATTAACCTCTAATCTGCCGCCCCGCTATCGCTGACCCCTGCATATTATTATTAACCCCTAATCTGCCGCTCCGTACACCGCCGCAACCTACATTATCCCTATGTACCCCTAATCTGCTGCCCATAACACCGCCGACCCCTATATTATATTTATTAACCCCTAATCTGCCCCCCCACAATGTCGCCTCCACCTACTTACAATAATTAACCCCTAATCTGCCGACTGGACCTCACCGCTACTATAATAAATGTATTAACCCCTAATCCGCCTCACTAACCCTATAATAAATAGTATTAACCCCTAATCTGCCCTCCCTAACATCGCCGACACCTAACTTCAAGTATTAACCCCTAATCTGCCGACCGGACCTCACTGCTACTCTAATACATTTATTAACCCCTAAAGCTAAGTCTAACCCTAACCCTAACACCCCCCTAAGTTAAATATAATTTAAATCTAACAAAATAAATTAACTCTTATTAAATAAATTATTCCTATTTAAAGCTAAATACTTACCTGTAAAATAAACCCTAATGTAGCTACAATATAAATTATAATTATATTGTAGCTATTTTAGGATTTATATTTATTTTACAGGCAACTTTGTATTTATTTTAACCAGGTACAATAGCTATTAAATAGTTAAGAACTATTTAATAGCTACCTAGTTAAAATAATTACAAAATTACCTGTAAAATAAATCCTAACCTAAGTTACAATTAAACCTAACACTACACTAGCAATAAATTAATTATATAAAATACCTACAATTATCTACAATTAAACCTAACACTACACTATCAATAAATAAATTAAATAAAATACCTACAATTAAATACAATTAAATAAACTAACTAAAGTACAAAAAATAAAAAAAGCTAAGTTACAAAAAATAAAAAAAATAATTACAAACATAATAAAAATATTACAACAATTTTAAGCTAATTACACCTACTCTAAGCCCCCTAATAAAATAGCAAAGCCCCCCAAAATAAAAAAATGCCCTACCCTATTCTAAAATTAAAATAGAAAAGCTCTTTTACCTTACCAGCCCTTAAAAGGGCCTTTTGCGGGGCATACCCCAAAGAATTCAGCTCTTTTGCCTGTAAAAAAAAAACATACAATACCGCCCCCAACATTACAACCCACCACCCACATACCCCTAATCTAACCCAAACCCCCCTTAAATAAACCTAACACTAAGCCCCTTAAGATCTTCCTACCTTGTCTTCACCATGCCAGGTATCACCGATCGCTCCAGGCTCCGAAATCTTCATCCAGCGGGGGCTGGAGATCCATCATCCGGCTGAAGTCTTCTATCAAGCGGCGGCAAGAAGAAGTCCAGAAGAGGCTCCAAAGTCTTCATGCTATCCGGGCAGAAGAGTAGATCCGGACCGTCAACCATCTTCTTCCAAGCGGTGACAAGGGGCTCCATGTTGAAGACCTCCGGCGCGGATCCATCCTCTTCTTGCGACGTCCTAAGTCCGAATGAAGGTTCCTTTATATGACGTCATCCAAGATGGCGTCCCTCAAATTCCGATTGGCTGATAGGATTCTATCAGCCAATCGGAATTAAGGTAGGAAAAATCTGATTGGCTGATGGAATCAGCCAATCAGATTCAAGTTCAATCCGATTGGCTGATCCAATCAGCCAATCAGATTGAGCTCGCATTCTATTGGCTGATCTGAACAGCCAATAGAATGCGAGCTCAATCTGATTGGCTGATTCAATCAGCCAATCAGATTTTCCCTACCTTAATTCCGATTGGCTGATAGAATCCTATCAGCCAATCGGAATTCGAGGGACGCCATCTTGGATGACGTCATTTAAAGGAACCTTCATTCGGACTTAGGACGTCGCAAGAAGAGGATGGATCCGCGCCAGAGGTCTTCAACATGGAGCCGCTTGTCACCGCTTGGAAGAAGATGGTTGCCGGTCCGGATCTACTCTTCTGCCCGGATAGCATGAAGACTTTGGAGCCTCTTCTGGACTTCTTCTTGCCGCCGCTTGATAGAAGACTTCAGCCGGATGATGGATCTCCAGCCCCCGCTTGGACTTGGATGAAGATTTCAGAGCCTGGAGCGATTGGTGATACCTGGCATGGTGAAGACAAGGTAGGAAGATCTTTAGGGGCTTAGTGTTAGGTTTATTTAAGGGGGGTTTGGGTTAGATTAGGGGTATGTGGGTGGTGGGTTGTAATGTTGGGGGGGGTATTGTATGGGTTTTTTTACAGGCAAAAGAGCTGAATTCTTTGGGGTATGCCCTGCAAAAGGCCCTTTTAAGGGCTGGTAAGGTAAAAGAGCTTTTCTATTTTAATTTTAGAATAGGGTAGGGCATTTTTTTATTTTGGGGGGCTTTGTTATTTTATTAGGGGGCTTAGAGTAGGTGTAATTAGCTTAAAATTGTTGTAATATTTTTATTATGTTTGTAATTAATTTTTTTATTTTTTTGTAACTTAGCTTTTTTTATTTTTTGTACTTTAGTTAGTTTATTTAATTGTATTTAATTGTAGGTATTTGTATGTAATTTATTTATTGATTGTGTAATGTTAGGTTAATTGTAGATAATTGTAGGTATTTTATTTAATTAATTTATTGATAGTGTAGTGTTAGGTTTAATTGTAACTTAGGTTAGGATTTATTTTACAGGTAATTTTGTAATTATTTTAACTAGGTAGCTATTAAATAGTTCTTAACTATTTAATAGCTATTGTACCTGGTTAAAATAAATACAAAGTTGCCTGTAAAATAAATATAAACCCTAAAATAGCTACAATATAATTATAATTTATATTGTAGCTACATTAGGGTTTATTTTACAGGTAAGTATTTAGCTTTAAATAGGAATAATTTATTTAATATGAGTTAATTTATTTCGTTAGATTTAAATTATATTTAATTTAGGGGGGTGTTAGGGTTAGGGTTAGACTTAGCTTTAGGGGTTAATAAATGTATTAGAGTAGCGGTGAGGTCCGGTCGGCAGATTTGGGGTTAATACTTGAAGTTAGGTGTCGGCGATGTTAGGGAGGGCAGATTAGGGTTTAATACTATTTATTATAGGGCTATTGAGGCGGGATTGAGGCAGATTAGCGGTTAATACATTTATTATAGTGGCAGTGAGGTCCGGTCGGCAGATTAGGGGTTAATAATTGTAGGTAGGGTCGGCGGTGTTAGGGGCAGCAGATTAGGGGTACATAGGGATAACGTAGGTGGCGGCGGTGTGCGGTCGGCAGATTAGGGTTAAAAAATTTTAATAGAGTGGCGGCGATGTGGGGGACCTCGGTTTAGGGGTACATAGGTAGTTTATGGGTGTTAGTGTACTTTAGAGCACAGTAGTTAAGAGCTTTATGAACCGGCGTTTGCCCAGAAAGCTCTTAACTCCTGGCTTTTTTCTGCGGCTGAAGTCTTGTCGTTAGATTTCTAACGCTCACTTCAGCCACGACTCTAAATACCGGCGTTAGAAAGATCCCATTGAAAAGATAGGATACACAATTGACGTAAGGGGATCTGCGGTATGGAAAAGTCGCGGCTGGAAAGTGAGCGTTAGACCCTTTCCTGACTGACTCCAAATACCAGCGGGCGGTAAAAACCAGCGTTAGGAGCCTCTAATTCTGGTTTTGACGGCTACCGCCAAACTCTAAATCTAGGCGTATCAGAATAAAAATGGCTTAGTTTTATTGATATATTTGTTTGGAAGGATTTGGTGGGAAGTGTAAGCTAATGATTAAGAATAAAAAGGGATAGATGTATAAATGGTCCAATCATGTCCACTCAACCTCGCTAAATGCCATCAAACATTGTTACAGTGCTTAATTCACAAGCTGAAAAATGAAATCACCCTACTTTTTAAAGTTTATTTTTTTTGCTCCCAATAATCTATTGCAATTTTTAAATAAATGTACAAGAGAGATAATGAAACACTTGTACATTTGTAGTGAAATGCTTGTGCAATGCCTCCTCCTGCTCACTAACAGTCACTAGCAGGGGCTGTCAATCATCCCTATCCTATTGTATCGTGATGATTTCAGTCGGCCACCTAAAAGGTGGCGGAGAAGTTAAGGAGCAGTGGTCTTTTGACCACTGCTTCTTAAAGGGACAGTCTACACCAGAATTTTTTTTATTTAAAAACATAGATAATCCCTTTATTACCCATTTCCCATTTTTGCATATCCAACACTGTTATATTAATATATGTTTTCCCTCTGTGATTACCTTGTATCTTTGCCTCTGCAGGCTGCCCCCTTATCTCAGTGCTTTTGACAGGCATGCATTTTAGCCAATCAATGCAGACTCCTAAATAACACCACGGGAGTGAGCACAATGTTATCTATATGACACACATGAACTAGCACTGTCTAACTGTAGAAAACTTTCAAAATGCTCTGAGCTCAGATGCGGTTTTCAAAGGTTTAGAAATCAGTTTGAGCCTAGCTAGGTTTAGCTTTCAAAAATACCACCAAGGGAACAAAGCAAATTTAATGATAAAAGTAAACTGGAAAGTTGTTTAAAATTGCAAGCCCTATCTGAATCATGAACATTTAATTTTGACTTTACTGTCCCTTTAACTTCAGTTTCTGGCAGACCAGAAATGATGAGGCTTTGATGCAGCATTCGCTGCTTAATAAATTGACTCCATAGACTTATCAATACCTGATGTACGTATACAATTTTGACGCATGCTACCAAACTTGAACACTCAATTTTCACTAGTCTAATCCAGTCCTAAATCATAATGGGCCAGATTACGATTGGAGTGCAAATTAGCGCTCCAGCTTGTGCTCTTACTCCGCTAGATGGAAGCTTTTTGTGGGCGTTGGGTTGTGCTTGTATTACAAGTTGAAAGTAAAATAGTTTGTTCTCGAGCGTAAACCTAACTCACACATAAAAATATTGCTACCGCATTAATTTCTCCCATAGAAGTCAATGGAAAGATAATATTTTTTTTAAAAAACTGCCAACCATACTCGTGCGCTAACCCCACCGCTTATATTCAAGAGTGCTAAATCTGACATGAAATATTAATATTTCGCATTTCAATGTTCTTCATATAGCAGAATATGTTCTATTTAGTCTTAAATACATATACCTATATATACCTGTAAATACCTTTACCTGTATATCTATTCCTATAGATATATAGGTATAGATGTGTATTTTATATGAACAATATCATATATATATATATATATATATATATATATATTTAATAATACAAAGTAAGTTATTTTCTATGTGAAGAACAAAGGAATGTAAAATATACATTTTGCACACTGGGTTTTGTGATTTAGCTTTGAAAGCGGTCAAATTAGCGCACATGTTATTGAAATATTACATATAAAATATTTTTAAAATTAATAAAAATTATTACAAATTATGAAACATACTGTAAAATATTCTAAATAACCCATAGAACAGAGCTTTCCAAACCAACATCATTTTGCGGCACAGTAATTCAGTTGTTAAACTAACTTGTTTTAAGAAATACGGACAAATATATAAATTATATAATAACAAAATGTATTTACAAGTAACAGTATGTAAGTGCAAGAATTAAAAAAAAAGTTTAATAACACCAATAGCTGCTTACTATTTTAATGGGATGTATGAGGTTGATGGGATGAACTCAGTTTCTGAATATTTAGTGGAATATGCCGATTGAGGAGTCTACACGTGCAGTCACGAGCCAATGTGCCGCCAATGGGAATAATTTCAGTTCCCGCTAAACTGCGCCAATAGGTTAAGATAATCTGTGATCCACTAGGTATCAATCACGTGTCAACCATGTGATATGCGTAGCAGGCGGAAAGTCGGAAACCCCAAAAAAAATTTAAATTAAAAAAAATGTGTGCTGAGGCAGGGACACACCTACACACTGCCACCGACACACTAATGTGTCACGACAGACAGTTTGTAAAGCACTGCCAAAGAACATAGCTATATATTTTACAGTATGGTTCATAATTTTTAATTATTTTGATTATTTTGTTTTTAATATTTAATATTTAAAACTTCAATACCATACCTTAAGATTACTAAATTTTCATGTGCGCTAACACAAGCGCGTTAAAAGCTAATCCCTGAAACATGATGCGCAAAATGCATATTTTATATTCCTATGTTCTTCACATGCACCTAAATTACAAGTTATGCGCTAAACCAGGTTCGTAAATAACATAAAAAATTTAACGGTACCGCACTTTCCATAGCGCTGCCATTACAAATTACACAAAAAACATCTTGTGTTGTGCGATATGGTGCCTTAAGCTCCATACAGCACAAAAGCCAAGTCCTGACTTGACGTGCTCGTGCACGTTTTTCCCCCATAGACATTAATTGAGAAAAAGTGTTTAAAAAAACACCTGTGATTGAGGAATGGCGATATCTATAATGCAATCCCCATTAATGTCTATGGGGACAAGAAGGTTACGTAAAAACCTAACACCCTAACATAAACCCCTAGTCTAAATACCCCTAATTCACTGCCCCCTGACATTACCGACACTAAATAAAGTTATTAACCCCTAAATTGCCACCCCTGATATCGCCAATACTAAATAAAGATATTAACCCCTAATCCCCCGTCCCAACATCGCCGACACTAAATAAACCTATTAACCCTTAAACCGCCAACCCACCACATCACCAACACTAAATAAACCTATTAACCCCTAAACCACTGACTCTCCACATCGCCAACACTAAATAAACCTATTAATCCCTAATCCTCCACCTCTGCATTGCAAATACTAAACTAAACCTTTTAACCCCTAAGCGGCCGACCCCCTGCATCGCTAATACTAAAATAAACCAATTAACCCCTAAACCGCTGGCTTTAAATTAAAGTTACAATATATCTAACTTAAAATAAATAAAAACTTAAATGTGAAATTAAAAAAAACTAAGCTTGAACTATAAATAAACCAAAAATTGCTATTTTAAAAACAAAAATAAACAAACTAAATTACAAAATTAAAAATCCTAGCACTACGAAAAAAACTACTAAAAGAATAAAAAAAGTCTAAATTTACAAAAAATAAAAAAACAAAGATTACAAAAAACAATAAATGCAATTATCCAAAATGATAAAAAATCAACCTAATTTAATACCCCTATAAAAACAAAAAAGCCACCCCAAAATAAAAACACCCCCTAATCTAACAATAAACTACCAATAGCCCTTAAAAGGGCCTTTTGTAGGGCATTGCCCTAATGCAATCAGCTCTTTACATTAAAAAATTACAAAGTACCCCCTAACAGTAAAACCCTGCATCCACCCAACCCCCTGAAATATAAAAAACTAACTCTAAAATACCTAAGCTACCCATTGTCCCTCTTTACTGCCCATTAAACAATAAAAACCCTAATCTAAAAAAAAACTCCACCAAACCCCCCCAAAAAATAACAACAACACTAACCCTAAAAAATGTACTCACCATGCCTGAAGTCCGGACATCCATCTTCTTCAAGGCGGAGTCAAGTCTTCATCCAGGCAGCAACATCTTCATCCAGTGTGGGGACATCTACTTTCTTCATCCCGGTGGCGCGGAGCTGTGGCGGCACGGAGCGGAGCAGGAACAGCAACAATGGCCTCCTCTTGATGCTTTCTCCTCCGCACACTGAATATTGATTGCAAGGTACCCCTTTTATATTGGGGTACTTTGCATTCCTATTGGCTGAAAATTTCAAATCAGCCAATAGAATGATAGCTGCTTAAATCCTATTGGCTGTTCAAATCATCCAGTTCAAATGTACCTGCCTTTTTTATCTAACACCTGAGACCTCATATCTTTGGGCCCTTATAACTTTTAAATGCAATATATTTTTTAAATAATTGTTATCAGACAGTGTTATTATGAGTGCAACTGTACTTTTAAAGGTATTTATCATGTGTTTTGTGCCACTTTTTTGTCTTGCGTAGCAGTTAACTAGAGTTCTGAAGTTGCGCTAACCCGACACGCATTAAATTAGTTTGTGTTTACTTTCAACTTGTAATATGCATTCTACTTCCAACGAACACAACACTTAGTAATCTCGTAATCTAGCTCAATATCAGCATAATCTTCTACTATTCCTTTCTTAAGATATGCATTTACTTTTTAAGTATAGCATTTACTTCTTCCCAGTCTAGGAAAGTTATGGAATAAGAAGCATTTCCAGTGAAATGATACTAGTGACCTAGCAAGTATCTGATGAAGGGAACATCTTAAATTTTGTGTCAAAGAGGGTTGTTTATTTAGCAAAGCAATATATAGCGGTAGATTTATCATACCCCAGACGGACATGATTCACTATAGCATACGCTGTGAGCATTTAACATTGCATAAGCAGTTCTGGTGAACTGCTTGTGCAATGCCGCCCCCTGCAGATTCCCTAGTAGGGGGTGTCAATCAACCCGATCGTATTCAATCGGTTGGATTGATGTCCGCAGCCTCAGAGGCAGCGGACAAGTTAAGGAGCATTAGGCACCATTCAGGGCATAGTAAATTGGCCCTATGGGGGGTAGTTATCAAGCCGTCAACCTCAAATACGCTGGAATTCCGCAGTGTATTTGTGGCGAGTCTGATTCGCCTTAGTTATCAAAGGCTAGAGACCGGCAAAAGTAGAATTTTGTGACGTAAGCTTCGATCCGCCGGACTCAGTCCGACACAGATCGATTCTTACGTCACTCCAGATGTTCCGCACACAAGTGCGGCACTATCTGACTACTTTTGCTAGTTATCAAAAAACTAGCAGGTACGCTCGGCACTTTTCCGGCCCAGCGTACCTGGTTTTCAATCCGCCGCCCTAGAGGCTGCGGATCCCATAGGAATCAATGGGAGTCTGACCATAGCGAAAGTAAATGTTCGCTGCTGCCAGACATCCCATTGATTCCTATGGGAGCTGTCTACACCTAACACCCTAAAATGTACCCCGAGTCTAAACACCCCTAATCTGTCCCCCCTACACCGCCGCAACTAAATAAATGTATTACCCCCTAAACCGCCGCTTCCAGAGCCCACCGCAAGCTACTCTATACATATTAACCCCTAAACCGCCATTCCCTGACCCCGCCGCAACTATAATAAATGTATTAACCCTAAACCGCTGCTCCCGGACACCGCTGCAACCTACATTATACCTAGTAAACCCCTATCCTGCCCCCCCTATACCGCCGCCCTCTATAATAAAGTTATTAACCCCTATCCTGCCGATCCCGAACCTCGCTGCAACTAAATAAATAGTTTAACCCCTCCCGCTTACCTAGCTAAAATAAACTGAAATTTACCTGTAAAATAAATCCTAACCTAAGTTACAATTACACCTAACACTACACTATACTTTAATACATTATTTCTATTTAAAACTAAATACTTACCTGTAAAATAAACCCTAAGATAGCTACAATGTAATTAATAATTAAATTGTAGCTATTGTAGGATTTATATTTATTTTACAGGTAACTTTGTATTTATTTTAGCTAGTAAGAATAGTTATTAAATACTTACCTGTAAAATAAACCCTAAGATAGCTACAATGTAATTAATAATTAAATTGTAGCTATTGTAGGATTTATATTTATTTTACAGGTAACTTTGTATTTATTTTAGCTAGTTAGAATAGTTATTAAATAGTTATTAACTATTTAATAACTACCTAGCTAAAAGAAATACAAAATTACCTGTAAAATAAATCCTAACCTAAGTTACAATTAAACCTAACACTACACTATCATTACATTAATTAAATAAATTAACTACAAATAACTACAATTAAATATAATTACATAAACTAACTAAAGTACAAAAAATAAAAAAAGCTAAGTTACAAAAAATAAAAAAAATAAGTTACAAACATTTAAAAAAATATTACAACAATTTTAAGCTAATTACACCTAATCTAAGCCCCCTAATAAAATAACAAAGCCCACCAAAATAAAAAAAATCCCTACCCTATTCTACATTAAAAAAGTTCAAAGCTCTTTTACCTTACCAGCCCTTAAAAGGGCCTTTTGTGGGGCATGCCCCAAAGAAAACTTCTTTTTTGCCTGTAAAAGAAAAATACAACCCCCCAAACATTAAAACCCACCACCCACATACCCCTAATCTAACCCAAACCCCCCTTAAAAAAACCTAACACTAACCCCCTGAAGATCATCCTACCTTGAGTCGTCTTCATTCAGCCAAGCCACCGATGGAACCGAAGAGGAGATCCGGAGCAGCAGAAGTGATCCTCCAAGGGGCGCTGAAGAAGTCTTCCATCCGATGAAGTGATCCTCCAGGCCGTGCTGAAGAAGTCTTTCATCCGGGCGATGTCATCTTCCAAGCGGCGCTGAAGACGTCTTCCATCCGGGCGATGTCATCTTCCAAGCGGGGTCTTCAATCTTCTTTCTTCAGGATCCATCTTCATCCCGCCGACGGCGGAACATCCTTCTTTCCCGACGGACTACCGATGAATGAAGGCTCCTTTAAGGGATGTCATCCAAGATGGCGTCCCTTCAATTCCGATTGGCTGATAGGATTCTATCAGCCAATCGGAATTAAGGTAGGAAAAATCTGATTGGCTGATTGAATCAGCCAATCAGATTGAAGTTCAATCCGATTGGCTGATCCAATCAGCCAATCAGATTGAGCTCGCATTCTATTGGCTGTTCCGATTGGCTGTTCAGATTGAGCTCGCATTTTATTGGCTCACTTAGCGCTCAACAGGAGTGTTTGAAGGTGTTTTTGTTTTCTATTTCTCTCCTCCATTGACTTTTATGGGGAATATGTGCTTGTGCATGCGACCGGCCTGTTTCCATAATGCACGCAATAATTTTCTATTTTAAAATTCATAATATTGGCGGCATACGGTTTGCGCTAATTTATAAATTCCTGCGTAGGTCCCGCAATGACAAATAGATCACAAAATTGTCAGAATATCTGTGAGTGTTATTAAATAATATATATATATGTATATTTATCTACACACACATATATATATATATATATATATATATATATATATATATATATGATAAGACCAAGATTTAATTGATTGTGAAGCTGTGGGTAACTACAACCCCCCTTTCTTGTAATCAAGGATGCATTGCAAACCTTTGTCTCAATTCATTAAAAGGATTTGCTTTCAAAGTAATCTTAGCATATAACATTGTCCCAATAGTGAAGGCAGATCATTTCAAAGAGATTTTTATCACATGGCTCTCTCAAATTTGAACGCCTATATATGGAATTTCCTGCCCAAGATCTATAATAAAATTACAGGATGACATAGACCCCTGTGAACAACAGACATCCAGTCTGAACTGATATTTGAATATACAGAAGTTTTCAGAGAATGTGACTCTTGTCATATAGGAGTACATTGTCCCCTGCTGAGCTCCAATACGCAGCTCCCAGACAAGTTGACATTTTAAGCCTCTGTATGACATGGGAAAATAGATCTCAGATAAAGGAATTGTACCTAATCTTCATAATAATTTAAAATACTCAGATCATATAAAAAAACACCTATATATATGTATATTGATCTGAAACTTATACTATATTTGATAAATGTCCTATAGTAAATTAATGGTTGTATTAAGGAATTCAAAATGTTTTGCAAACCTTCAGGATAAAAATAAATAAATAATGCTTTTCTTTGTTTTTCAGAACCTGGTCTGACCGGGAAATTAAAAATAAGACTTATACATAATAAATAAGCTGTCCTATGAATATTTGTACTAAACATAAGTCCAGACACTGAATATTAAAATGATATTCACAAGTATACAATATTTATAATAACTGGGAAAGATAACTTTAAATACATCTCTTAAAATATTATAAGTAGAATTGTATGGAAGTATACATCAGATAGGTATATTGTATTGATTTAAGGTTATGCATATACCTGATATCTGAATGTATAGGGATTCTATATACATATTAGTAGAGATATTATAAGTGGAATATACTCATGTTTATTATGAAAATACTCTTGGTAAATAGTATAATATAACCCTATACGTAGAACATATAACTTATTAATGCTGGAAATAATTGGCGTGTTTAATAAACATATTGAGATTTATCAATTAAACTGTAGCAGTATTACTGATGAAACTGCATTTCTAGTTATCTGCTGCCCCCTAATGGACTAAAACTGGTATGACAGCAAAACAAATTGACTGTTAAAACCTATACATTTCCCAATAAACCAATGAAATGTTCAGATCCAAGGGCCAATGGAGAGACAAGCACTGTGGTGGGTATCCAAAACATTCACCAATGATTACAGAATAGAGGAGGGCTTATCATTTGATAAAAGGTCATGCATAGGAGAAAAAAGGGGTCTTTGGTGTTTGCTGCTAAATTTTGACTGAACTGGATAACCTTGCTGCTTTTGAACACAGTCTTTACAAAGCAAAAATGGGCCTAACTTTTCTTATCCATATTGCAATACCTCTCTTATATATGAGGTGAACTGGGTTTATCTGAAGAAGCTGAAACACTTATCTGGTCTATTTGGTGATGTATACTTGTTATATTGTTTAATTAAGCACTGTTAAGTTTGCGGTCCATATTCTGGTATTTTATTGTGGTATTTTTAATGTGATTCATTGTGAGTAAGGTTCATTTTAAAGATATATTGTTATGATCTGTGGTATAGAATAAGCGTGTATAATTGATTCATAATCTAGTTTCTACATAAATATAATTCAATGTGTATATAAAGCTAACTAATCTAATAATTTTGGAATAAATATTAATTTCATTTGTTTCGTATATACATTTTAATTGGAGGTTATTTTAAAGATAATAATAAATAAATAATCATTTTATAACCTGGTATATACAGTGGGGCAAAAAAGTATTTAGTCAGCCACCAATTGTGCAAGTTCTCCCACTTACGAAGATGAGAGAGGCCTGTAATTTTCATCATAGGTATACCTCAACTATGAGAGGCAAAATGTGGAAACAAATCCAGACAATCACATTGTCTGATTTGGAAAGAATTTATTTGCATATTATGGTGGAAAATAAGTATTTGGTCAATATCAAAAGTTCATCTCAATAATTTGTTATATATCCTTTGTTGGCAACGTTTGACAGGGGTCAAACATTTTCTGTAAGTCTTCACAAGGTTGTCACACACTGTTGCTGGTATGTTGGCCCATTCCTGCATGCAGATCTCCTCTAGAGCAGTGATGTTTTGGGGCTGTCGCTGGGCAACACGGACTTTAAACTCCTTCCAAAGGTTTTCTATGGGGTTGAGATCTGGAGACTGGCTAGGCCACTCCAGGACCTTGAAATGCTTCTTACGAAGCCACTCCTTCATTGCCCGGGCGGTGTGTTTGGGATCATTGTCATGCTGAAAGATCCAGCCACGTTTCATCTTCAATGCCCTTGCTGATGGAAGGAGGTTTGCACTCAAAATCTCACAATACATGGCCCCATTCATTCTTTCATGTACATGGATCAGTCGTCCTTTTCCCTTTGCAGAGAAACAGCCCCAAAGCATGATGTTGCCACCCTCATGCTTCACAGTAGGTATGGTGTTCTTTGGTTGCAACTCAGCATTCTCTCTCCTCCAAACACGACGAGTTGTGTTTCTACCAAACAGTTCTACTTTGGTTTCATCTGACCATATGACATTCTCCCAATCCGCTTCTGGATAATCCAAATGCTCTCTAGCATACTTCAGATGGGCCCGGACATGTACTGGCTTAAACAAGGGGACACGTCTGGCACTGCAGGATCTGAGTCCCTGGCAGCGTAGTGTGTTACTGATGGTATCCTTTGATACGTTGGTCCCAACTCTCTGCAGGTGATTCACTAGGTCCCCCCATGTGGTTCTTGGATGTTTGCTCACCGTTCTTGTAATCATTTTGACGGGGTGAGATCTTGCGTTGAGCCCCAGATCGAGGGAGATTATCAGTGGTCTTGTATGTCTTCCATTTTCTAATTATTGCTCCCACAGTTGATTTCTTCACACCAAGCTGCTTGCCTATTGCAGATTCAGTCTTCCCAGCCTAGTGCAGGTCTACAATTTTGCTTCTGGTGTCCTTCGACAGCTCTTTGGTCTTCCCCATAGTGGAGTTTGGAGTGTGACTGTTTGAGGTTGTGGACAGGTGTCTTACATATTGATAACAAGTTCAAACGGGTGCCATTAATACAGGTAATGAGTGGAGGACAAAGGAGCCTCTTAAAGAAGAAGATACAGGTCTGTGAGAGCCAGAAATCTTGCTTGTTTGTAGGTGACCAAATACTTATTTTCCACCATAATATGCAAATAAATTCTTTCCAAATCAGACAATGTGATTGTCTGGATTTGTTTCCACATTTTGTCTCTCATAGTTGAGGTATACCTATGATGAAAATTACAGGCCTCTCTCATCTTTTTAAGTGGGAGAACTTGCACAATTGGTGGCTGGCTAAATACTTTTTTGCCCCACTGTAAAGACAAAATATACTATTTGGCACTGTAGTTATGTGTTTTACATGTGTGAACATCAGTACAAGGTCAAAATCATTTAGGAAATTACATTACATCAAGTATAAATCACGATAATTTGTATAATCACAAATTGAAAATCATTTTCAAGAATTAACATATATTTAAAGGGATATAGAACCCCATTTTTATATTTCATGATTTAGAAAGAGTATGCAATTTTAAATAGTTTTCGAATTTACTTCTATTATATCATTTGATTTATTCTCTTCATATCCTTTGCTAAGTATCATATCTAGATAGTCTCATTAGATGATGATTGGTGGCTGCACATAGATGCCTTGTGTGATTGGCTCACCCATGTGCATTGCTATTTCTTCAACATAAGATATATAAACAATGAAGCTATTTAGATCATAAAAGTACAATGGAATGTTGTTTAAGATTGTATTCTCTGTCTGAATCATGAAAGAAAATTATGGCTTTAGTGTCCCTTTAAGATCAGATTTAAACATAATATACCATTAGGGATTTCGTATAATTCAAATATATCATTAGAAAATATTCTATTTTTCGCTGTTTTGGAAGGAACAACAATGCTATGCTGCTTTCTATAAATGAACATATGTGGGAAATAATCACAATACATACATATATGTACATAACACACATCATACAACAACAAAACACACATTCACACAATAATAATGTTGCAAACTTGAACAAGAGAACGAAGATTTTGAAAGTAGATAGGCATGTAGCTGATATGACGACATCATTCTAAGATTGAACCATAGGGATTCTATCATTAGGACTTTACTGCCCTTTTAATCAGTTTCTCACTCAATATTACATATACGTAGACGAGAGGTTTGTAATATCTTCATTATTACTGTGATTTCAATGGCACATATAAAATGTTGAAATCTCGCCAATAACTTATATTTATACCTAGGCAATACAAAAAAACCACAACATAGCTAAAATTACAAAAAATAAAACATGTAAAATTACAGAAAAAAAAATAAACAAAGCTATCCAAAATAAAAAATTTAAACCTAAACTAATACCCCTATAAAAATAAAAAATCCCCCCAAAATAAAAACACCCCTAATCTAATACTAAACTATCAATAGCCTTTAAAGGGACTTTTGTAGGGCATTGCCCTAAGTTAAACAACTCTTTTACCTAAACAAATGACAATTACCCCCTAACAGTAAAAAACCCCACCCATCAAACCCCCAAAATAAAAAAAACTAACACTAAAAAAACCTAAACTACCCATTGCCCCTAAAGGGGATTTGTATGGGCATTACCTTTAAAAGGGCATTCAGCTCTTTTCCAGCCCATTACATCCCTAATCTTAAAGAAAAAATCCTAACACTAAGCCCCAAATAGGTACTTACCACTCCTGAAGTCCGGAAGAGAAGGTCTTCTTGTAGGTGGCTCCATCATCTTCTATCTTCATCCAAAGGCAGCACGGAGCGAAGGTATGGAGCTGTGAATCCTCAGCGGTGGTCTTCACCGGCAGCGTGGAGCAGAGGTGCAGAGCTGTTTTCACTGATGCGTGGATCCTCAGCGGTGGCGGTCCTCGGCAACATGGAGGCTCCTCTTCATCCGATGTCCATCGTACACTAAAGATTAAATGCAAGATACCGCAATCAATTTGGGGTACCTTACATTCCTATTGGCTGAAATGTTGAAATCAGCCAATAGGTTTAGGGCTACTGAAATCCTATTGACTGTTCAAATCAGCCAATAAGATTTCAGTAGCTCTTATCCTTTTGGCTGATTTAAAAATTTCAGCCAATAGGAATGCAAGGTACCCCAATAAATATGGGGTATCTTGCATTCAATGTTCAGTGTGCTACGGACGATCGCGTGACTAGGAGCCTCCGCCAAGACCGCTGCTGAGGATCGCCGCCATTGAGGACTGCCGCCGTTGAGGACTGCTACCGTTGAGGGCCGCCGCTGAGTATCCAGGTATCGGAAGACAGCTCCGCACCTCCGCTCCGTGCCGCATTCGCTCTGGATGAAGATAGAAGATGATGGAGTCGCCTGGAAGAAGACCTTCTCCGCCGGACTTCAGAAACAGTGAGTACCTATTTGGGGCTTAGATTTAGGCTTTTTTATTTTAATTTTTTGGGTGTTTTTTTTTTAGATTAGGGTTTTTTGGGCTAAGGGGTTAATATTTTAATTATGTTATATGCAGATTAGGGGTTAATTACTTTATTGTCTTGCGATGTGGGGGTTGATGGTTTAGGTGTTTGTTAATACTTCGTGCAGGAGTTTTTTGTTTTTTGTTATACTTACGTGTTTTTTAGTTATTTTGTATGCAAAGTTGCATTTTTTTTTAAGGCTTCGGGTTTGCCTACGCTGCATCCAGGTGGTCATGCAGCCAACATTCTTTTGAGGATGCGTGTGTAACTGGCGACACCGACGGACGCGTTACAAAGATGATTATAGTATAGATATTATATATGTCAGCCGTTACTTTATCCTTTTGCAACAATATTGAAGCAACATTGCTCAATCTGATTCTATGCCATGTCTATGCACACATTATAGACAAGTATGCACTTTGAATCATGTTATTTGTCTGTGTTATTTAATTTTTTTGTGGCTTCAAAACACAAAATCAGCTCATTGATATACACAAATAAACCTTAAAAATCAAATCTCATGCATTTTATACTCTGCTGCTGTTAGTCGGTCTGTACTGATTCATTAAAAAGCTCCGTCAAATGAGAGAGATAATTGGCCAGTTTACATAGGCTTACATACAAGGTCCTCACACAGGTCAAATGTATTTTCATATAACAGGGTTGAGTCTGCCAAAATGTGGAATGGCTAATAAAATAAATATCTATTTGATGGAGACTGTCCCTTAGACATGCCTGCATCTAAATCGTATTTTGTTAAAACATTACCATTGCATATTTACTATTAGAATAGTGTGTATTACATGCATTCATCAATGATAAGAACAATATTCTAAAAGTAAATATGTAAACTATTTAGTTGTTGTCAATAGCTTGTGATGGCTATTTCATTTTTAGTGAAAGGGACATGCAACCCAAAGTTAATCTTTTATAATTCCGACAGAGCAAATTTTAATAAAACAAACATTTACCTTCGATAATCACATTTGGTTCATTCTCTTGGTATCCTAAGTTGAAAAACCGATCTACATCAGCTCATGTGCAGCAAATCATTACTGGGAACTATCTGCTTATTTGTGGGTGGCCAACAATGCATAGTTGCAATGGTTAGACAGATGTCTTCAGATACATAACAGTATTGCATATCTGCTCCTTAAAATAAAATACACCTTGAGAATGACTTTTAAAATTACTGAAAAAAATAGAAATAGTATATGTGCTCTAGCAGCTACAGGGTGGTGGGGGCGGGGGTGACTGCTTATTAATGTAATATGAGAAAATGATAAAGTGATCTGTTAGTATATATATAATAATAATAATAATATTTATTACACCTCAAATAAACCAAAAAATATGTTAAAATATTAATAAATGAATGGTCAATTAAAACCCTTATAAAACCGGCAAACTGAATATAATAAAACCCCTATTTAGGTGTTTTAGAACAGTGGAATTAAAAACTAGATGAAACAATGTATATTCAATATAGACTTGATAGAAAATTATATAAAAATGATATAAAGTGCTAGTGCCTAATACTTAAGTAACATGTATAATTCTTATTATGGTTCAGTTGATATCAGCTTTTGCCTTGAGTTGAACCAATGACACGTTTAGAACAAAAGTCTCTTAGAAGACAGCAAGTGGTCAACCAATTTGAAATCACTCCTTTAAAATCACTTGTTAGGTATCTAGATAGTGGCTGATATTTGAGCTATTATGTACTCAATAGACAATGTCTTTGACTGCTCTAAGTTCTCTATATTCCCAAGTGCAAAAAAAGCCCATATGGTCCTCCTAATAGTATTGTTATTAAATCACTTTTGTGACAGAACACACGGACGGGCTATTCCACCTCTAAGTGCCTACCTTGAAATAGAGAGTGAAGTTGATCTCGTAGCCGGTTTCTTACTGCACTAGAGTTCCTTCACAGGTGTCTATACAGCTCCGTCCGTTGTTTGCTGGATGATCACTTAACACCCACGTGGTGGTTCAGAGGCCAATCCTGGAGTAACGGTGATGAATGTAGTTCCGTGAGTGATGTAGATCCTTACTCTGCACAGAGAATTTACAACGGATCTTTAAAGAAAAAAGTCCTTGCAGAATCTGAAGCAATCCTTCACTTTTCTTTGTAATTGTGCTTAATTTCAACCAACACTGTCACCATCAATGCATTTCGCTGTGTTCTACGACTTTATCAAGATGCAGGACTTTAAAAATTAAGTACATGTGAATATTTAATAGAAATACATGCTCTATTTTATTTTTGTTAAATAATTACATTCATTCTAAAAAATGTCCCTTTAATTTATCAAAGTAACGTCTATTTTAAATACAAATAACGCAGTTCACCATTAGTGAAATATAGTGTGGTAAACGTATCTTTCAACAAGAGATTCGCATTTCTGAAAAGTCAATTATAATTTCACACATTGTCAGCACACAATCGATGTGCATTGTTGGGATTGTAAAAACATTTAAAAATGCACTGTCAATACTTGACAATGATTCACAATATTTATTTAAGAACAAAGGAATAAATACAATATTAACATTCTGGATTCTAAGAAATTATCAACAGAGTTAAAAATAAATTGAACTATGTTACACATCTGTTGATCAGTATTAAACATTGAAATGTTTTAATTAAAAATAACTAATGTGACTGGATAATATTTACTTTCTGAATATTAAATAAAATATATTTCAACTGTCAAATGTAAATAAAATTAATAAATATTTAACGGATGTCGTATATTATATATGTGTCACATACGCATTACATATCCCATAAATTCGAAATAAAAAATGTCTATATGCCAAATGTATTCATAGCACACCTAGGAGGTATGTGTATGTAAGTTACAAAGATAGTAATCCATGAACCATTAAGTAACAGCCAATCAGAGTTCATCACACAAACATGACTTGAGTCAGTATGGCCTCACAGACATGATAACAAGATTACATTATTTTATCCAATCAGATGTACAAATACCATGTCCCATGGTGTATCTAATGTTTACTTCCCCATATAAAAGTCCATTTCACGTAGCCATTTTTGTCAGTTCTCTAAAGCCTGTTTGGCAACATGGTGCTTCCCAAGTTCACCAGCAAGGAGAGTGTGGCACTGGTCTATGCTGTCGAGGAGCTTTATCCACAGCTTTATGGGGTTCGGAGGAGTATGATGACTGGGGCAGTAAAAGATGCCATCAGGGCTCTATCAGTTAATGGGGTGTCAGACATCCAGAGGACACTCTTGCACATGTGTAGATGAAGAAGCGTCTGTGTTCGAGCAGTAAGATTCTACACGCTTTTACTTCATGTGTAGATGATTCTGGGATATGAGGTTGTGTCTGCAGAAGAAAGTCTGCCTCATGAGGGATTGGACTCGTGCCCATCGGAGAGGTGAAGATCCGGGCCCACCCCACGGAAACTAGTCCTTCTTGAACATGAGAAGACTTTATGCTCGCTCCTCAATCACCGTTTCCCCCCTGCATTTGCAAGCATGCGGTCCTTGCCCCACTCCCAGCCCGCAGCTGATGCCCATGAGACTCCCGACCCAGAGGCCAGTGCCCCTCAAATCGGTTACCTGGAAGCAAGCGGTACAGAGGCTGAACCAGGTAAAGATCAGACTTCATATAATATTTTAATATTTGAGTATACATTTAAGCAAAGTGTATACTTTCATATCTATAGCATATCTCAAATATACAACAGACGTTAACTAGGATGATATACATATGAATTTAGATTCGTCAAACATCATATAGGAAGAATGCTATTTATTGTGCAATGACGAATATGCGTCACAGAGATAAAATGGAAGTGCGCATCCGTGAACTACCTATCCTCTGCCTTTTTATCAATTGCATATTGATTTCTTAATAACTTTAAAATATTATTTAGCATCATTAAATATGCAAAACAATTATATTAGAATATCGTTATAAACACAAATGTTAAAATATTAAAAACAGATCTAAAATATAATCATCACACTACTAGATCCAAAGAAAAAAATAATCACAGATACGAAATTACGCTTTCAATTATTGCGCAATGCTCATGAAGAAAATAATTGCACAGATACGTTAACATGAGTTTGCTGTTACAGTGACATTACTTTAGACATGTTGGTCAAAAGTAAACATGAATTTGTATAAATGTTAAAAATACAGTATCATGAGTTTTAAGATTAAAAATACAATTATCTATACTATGAATCTAAAGTTAAATAATGACAGATAAATGTCTAACAATTGATATCAATGCAAGAATGCATAAAATTACTCAATGAGGCCCATTTATCAAGCTCTGTATGGAGCTTGTGGGCCCGTGTTTCTGGCGAGTCTTCAGACTCACCAGAAACAGCAGTTATGAAGCAGCGGTCTAAAGACCGCTGCTCCATAACCCTGTCCCCCTGCTCTGAGCAGGCGGACAGGAATCGCCACAATTCAACCCGATCGAGTACGATCGGGTTGATTGACACCTCCCTGCTGGCGGCCAATTGGCCCCGAGTCTGCAGGGGGCGGCGTTGCACCAGCAGCTCTTGTGAGCTGCTAGTGCAATGCTGAATACGGAGAGCGTATTGCTCTCCGCATTCAGAGAGGTCTTGCAGACCTGATCCACACTGTTGGATCAGGTCCGCAAGACCTATGATAAATAGGCCTCAAAGGGATAGTCATCAACAGAAATTATTTTTTTATTTAAATAAACATGATCCCTTTATTTCTAAATCCATTTTGATTGATAAAATAACATTCATTATAAAATAATATTAAACTCTGTGACTAGCTTGTATCTAAGCCATTGCAGACTGATCCCTCATTAATTTATTTTTGACAGGCTTGCAGTTAGCCAATCAGTGCCCTCTCCCTTGTAAATCCATGGTTGTGGTCACAATGTTATCTGAATGGCACACATGAACTTAGGCCCTCTAGATTTTGAAAATTGCAAAATGCATTTAACTATTCTTGTCATTTCGAGGATATTGATAATTGCATATTACCAGGATTAGTTTTATATTTAAACAAAGAATATCAAGAGAACAAACACAATTTGATGTTAAGTTTCAATATTGTAACACTTATTAAATATATAAATCAAAATAAGGATTGGAATAAAAATATTCTATTATTTGATTCACTGGCCATTTAACACATGGGGTCATTGATTCAACCATCTAGTTTGATAGTGCCTTGATAAATGGATCAAACAGAGTTTTAAAACCTTAAATGTAATAGAAATGATAAATCATTCAGAAACATATACACCATTTCCAGAATAGTTGTTATTAAGTTATTACTTTATGGCAAATCCAAACTAGGAACTCATCTCTGATCATTTATACATACATCTTAAAAAACAATGAATTCACATGCATATTTAAGAATATGTTTACTTTGTTAAAATTGAAAAAATATGTCTGATTGATCGTGTCAAAGTTATGATTTCTACTAATGAGATCCAATTTTGATTTAATATTTTACAGATATAGATGTTGGTGCTGGACCCTCAACCTCGGGTTTGCCGCAGTCTGGTATGTCTCATTATACTTCACTATTGGCTTACACATTTGTACATAACATTGCCAAATACATTCACATTGATCTATATAAACATGGATCCTGTAATTAAATGTAAAATGTATTTAAAATAAAAAAAATCATGAATCGGTTATATTATTCCATATTAAGCAAAATCTGAATTTACTCATTTTCTAAGATATTCTTCGTAATCTTGCTATCTTTATTTGAATGTAATATTAGGTACTGGGCCATTTTTTATTCAGCACATGAGTAGTGTTGGCTATGTTTAGACAACAATCTTAAGTTAGTACATAGGTGCTGAATATAAAATGACACATCTCATATGCTTAAATTCTTTAATCTTATAATTAATATAGCAAGAGAATGAAAAGTTTTCAAAGTGTTAATTGTCTGTCTGGGTTGATTAAGAAACAGGGACAAATCTATATTTGGAAATGTTTGATAGATGAATATGATAAAAATCAGATGTATAATCTTTTAAAAAATACTACATCTGTGAAAGACATTATTTTCTACTCTATCACCTTAATGAATTATTACATTTGATTTTCATATTAGTGGTCTAGTCTTCACATTTCGATTAATTTGATTTAGACTTGTTTAATATAAATTATTGTTTTAATGCAAAATATGTATTTTTAAAACATATGCACAAATTGTGTTGCATAATTTATATTTATATCATTAATAGTTGAAGTTAGTTTTACAATCCCTGAGGAATCCAGCACCAATACAGACCTGCCTGAGCAGAATGATGGTAAGCCCATTTACTCATTCATACATCATTAAAGGTATCTTACCAAAATATTTGATGATTATGATTATGATGGAGCATTTAATTTGAATAAACTTTATAATTTACTCTTCTAATAATATTTTTTTATTGTAGTATTTTAATTGTAAAATCTCAAAGCTTCTTAGTCTACACTTTTGTGCTTCAGAACATGGATAGCACATGATGATTTTTGTATACCTTTAGACAACAATCATAGAGCAATACACACATCATAAGCATTAAATGTTCTGTGTACTATGCTTTTGTTTCTGATGTCACAAATAATGAGTACATTTAAAAATTATTACTCGAAAATGATATATTTACTTAAAATTTCATTCTCCATCTGACTAATGAAATTCAATAATTTGGTTCAGTATCTCTTTAATACAACATTATTGTGTGTACTTGAGCACTAGTAACATGTTTGAAATATTAGATTTTAACGGGTACACAACATATTATGTTTTACAGATCTGGATGTTATATGTGTGATGGGGGAGAATGTGGTTCCCTTGGGGTCTGATGGTACGTTAAAAATATATATTCACACATGTATATAATGTGTATTTTAGAGAAAATAATTATTTTTATACAAATACAGTCTACACCTTGCTCCTGTTAAAAAATATTATCACATTTTTTTTAAAATACACTACTGACGCTTTTTATATCATGCAGAAGGAACATCGAAATTTTATATTTAAATTTTTTAGGTATAAATTGACATGGGTGACATCATGATGTCACATGCATATTACATCCAATCCAACAATAATCATATTATTATTGTACAGACTGTCATTGCTATTCATCTGAGTGCCTAGATGCAGACCATCTCATGATGTCATCAGTGGTCTGAGATTGTCAGCCATTTCTAAGTATACATAAAACATAACCATGTTGAGATTCCTTGCCTTCATTTCATGATGCATGATCTGTAAAGTGACCACTAGTATTTTTGTATATTCCTTTCAAGTTTGATTTTAACATGATTTATGTGTAGACTGTCCATTTCACTAAGACAAACATTAATATTTCTATTAAATAAAGTTTTCAAGTCTGAATGTGTCTATTAATATTGGGTTGACATACATTTAATCCTAATGTAAAAGATGTATTTAGAGAACAGACTATGAAAATGTAATGTCAGATATCATTCTATTCTTAATAGTTAATAGGAAATGTACTGTCGACTGTGTAAATGTTTTGAATAGTAAATGATTGATTCATCAATGTTTAAATAAAGTATATTTAACCTTACCATGCCAATCATCTTAATATATTTTGTCATCAGTGATTACCTTGTTTCAAAGCCTATGTAGAGTGCCCATTTATATTTGTTCATATGACACACTTCCATATTATCCAATTAGTGGACTCTCATAAGTCAGTCCACGGCATGTGTCTAAAAGTACTCTATGTTGTGCACATTAAATAATGCACTCTAGATGTGATCCAATGCCAAGTACATCACATAAGATACGGACATCTATGGCTTTTCAATATCAAATGCATACATGTTTACTGATATATATATATATAATCAAAAGGAGGAATGTAATTTTTTTAAATACATTAAGATGAACACATAGGCTTATTAATGTATGGATCAAACGTTCAAGAAAAAGTACCAGTGAGTAAACATTAGAGTTTCAAGGATAAATTTAAACAGATTCTAAATTATACTTTCTTCAAATCAATTAAGACCTTTAAACATAGTCATTATTGTAACCTTGTCAAATTTTGGAGAAAATAAAAAAATTACATATTTCAAATGATGAAAATTATTAATTTGAAATGTAAATAATATATTTTTATATAATATATGTATTTTAATAATTGTATTATATATTTCAGATGGACCATCTACTTCTGGGCATCACCCTGCCACACCTTCCCCTCCTCCCTCTCTGCCCCTCCCTTGTCACTCTTCCCGTCATTCCCATCCTGTCCCTTACAAAGCTGTCCCACCATGCTCCTACCCAACCTCAGCCACCTGCTAATGTCCGTCCTTCCCCTCATGCCCCTGCCCCACCTGTGCCTGCCCTACCTGTCCAGGCCCCACCTTGCCCCATCCATCCTTCCCGCCAACCCCTTGTCCATGCTCCTTCCCTTCCTCTGCCTGTGTATCCTGTTCTTCCCAGCCACACATGTAAGTATCATTCAAAATAAACATTAGACCATACATTCTTAAAGGGACATTATACAGATCTAATTATACCAAAATGTAATTTTAATGGAAATATTTCTTTAGAAAAACTTTATTTCTGAAATGTATGTAAATGTTTCATATTTACATTCTTGAAAATTATCATCAACATGTTTTTTCAAAAAAAGGATATTAAATAGATTTTGCATATGAATTATGTAAATGTGGATTTTCTTTGCTTTTTATTTGATCAAAGCCCCTTTCCCTGTGTGTCATAAACTGTAGAAATATTAAATTCTCTATATAGTTATTATTTTAGTTTATATCTAACTGGTTTAGCTTTGAAGAATATATTTAACGTATAATTCTTCTTCTATATAGTATATTTTCTTCTAAACATGAATTGTATTAAAATTATTACAATGTCCCTTTGCTTATTTTTACTTCTGTTATTTATATGAAATATAAATTGTATATTTTGTTTTAGGTTGTGACTCAGCATGGTTGACTCTAGAGGCTCTAGCCAGATTGGAGAGCACCATGCTGAGTTGCCATCAGCGGCTGGGAATGATGCAGAATTCCATGGCCCTGCAGCTGCAGTTTAATCACATGAGCCATATTGAGGCAAGGCTGCAAGCTGCAGCTGCAGAACCTCAGGCAGAGGAACGTGAGGAGGATGCTCCAGAAACTGGAGAGTCTGGAGATGCCCCAATGGAGAAGAAGTAACTCCTCCAGATGGCTCCAAAGGGGCTGTGTTGGCCTTTGTTTGCCCTTGTCAACTCCCTGAAAGGACTGTGATGCACTATGTCACCTTGTCAGAGGGCTCTAAAGGGGCTGTGTTGGCCTTTGTTTGCCCTTGTCAACTCCCTGAAAGGACTGTGATGCACTATGTCACCTTTTAAGATGGCTCCAAAGGGGCTGTGTTTGCTTTTTTTTGCCCTTGTCAACTCCATGAAAGGACTGTGATGCACTATGTCACCTTGTCAGATGGCTTTGAAGGGGCTGTGCTGGCCTTTATTTGCCCTTGTCAACTCCCTGAAAGGACTGTGATGCATTATGTTACCTTTTAAGATGGCTCCAAAGGGGCTGTGTTTGCTTTTGTTTGCCCTTGACAACTACCTGAAAGGACTGTGATGCACTATTTCATCTTGTCAGATGGCTCCAAAGGGGCTGTGCTGGCTTTTGTTTGCACTTGTCAACTCCCTGAAAGGACTGTGATGCACTATGTCACCTTGTCAAATGGCTCCTACGGGGCTGTGTTGGCCTTTGTTTGCCCTTTTCAACTCCCTCCAAAGACTGTGATGCACTATGTCACCTTGTTAGATGGCTCCAAAGGGACTGTGTTGGCCTTTATTTGTCCTTGTCAAATCCCTCCAAGAACTGTGATGCACTATGTCACCTTGTCAGATGGCTCGAAAGGGGCTTTGTTGGCCTTTGTTTGCCCTTGCCAACTCCCTCCAAGGACTGCACTATGTCACCTTGCCAGATGGCTCCAAAGGGGGCTTTGTTATCATTCTGACTTATTTGTCCTATTATATTATCTAATTATGTTTTATGACCTTCATAAATCCTATTTATCATAATAAAAAGCATATGTTAATTAAAATGTTATATTTATTTTTTATTTATTAATGTAATTTCTAAATAAAAGTGATTTTATGTTAATAATTCTTAACTGATGCTAACAACAGTAATTTCTTTCTGGATATGCATGTATAAGGTACTTTTTAATATCTTTTTTTGTTTTACTCAACATACACATATAATATATTTAAAGCAGACTATAATCTGGATGTTGACAGCACATATATTCCAATTCTCATGAAATCTTATTGTAGTAGTAGAACATACAAAATCACTGTGTGTAATGCACACATATTTTAGATGAATAATCTCTTTCTATGATGTTTTATTATATTTAATTATCAAACTATATATTGCTATAGGTAACAAATAATGTATAAAAAATACACATTTCTGTGAAGTATATAGTAGCATTATTTAAACTTAAACCTTGATTCTTCCTAAATATTTCCTAATCTTACTATTCTAATAATATATATATATATATATATATATATGTATTTATTAACAACAATGTATTATATTTCACATATCACTGTTTCACATTATTATGTAATGTAGTGTTACATTATGTGAAAATGTGCATTACATAGAACAAACACGCTTGCTATTTAACAATATAGCACATGCTAGTTTTTTAAATAGTAATACAATTGTTATGGACATGCAAAGGTGTAAATGCCGTAACTTGATTGGATCACGTTGTTCCGTGATATTGGATGCGCCATGTTGCGTAATGCGTCACATGGAAAGGTGTAAATTCCATAATTTGATTGGATCACGTTGTTCCGCAATATTGAATGCGCCATGTTGTGTAATATATCACATGCAAAGGTGTAAATTCCGTAATTTGATTGGATCACGTTGTTCCGCAATATTTGATGCGCCCTGTTGCATAAGACGTCACATGCAAAGGTGTAAATTCCATAATGTGATAGGATCTCGTTGTTCCACGATATTGGATGTGCCATGTTGCGTAATACGTCACATGCAAAGGTGTAAATTCCATAATTTGATTGGATCACGTTGTTCTGCAATATTGGATGCTCCATGTTGTGTAAGATTTCACATGCAAAGGTGTAAATTCCGTAATTTGATTGGATCACGTTGTTCCGCGAAATTGGATGCACCACTTTGGCGAATGAGAACACAAATTCAAAACCATGTTTTTCTGAGTTTATAGATTGTGTCAATCTTTTACATTGTTGAAACATAGATGATAAAAGATCTAAAACATTTTGACTGATGGCTGTCTCGTAGAAGAAACAAATGAAGTCAATGTGTTGTTGATCTCGTATATATTTTAAGGCAAGTGATAATCCATGAATGTTCTGCAATGAATATACTCCATCTTGTTTAATATGTTTTTCAACAATATTTTCACATTCACAAATAATTTATGTGTCATTTTTCAATATGCATTAACCTATATCATATGATAAATAATGTATATTTTAAATTTGTAACATATAATAAATCATGTATACTTTTTAGAGATGTTATATCCTAATATTTATTATTTATTTAAATGTATTATTTATTTAAATATGAAATAAATTCAATATTGTGTCAAGTATTGATTCAACATTATTGTTATCCAAATAATATAGCACTGTGAGCATGAAATTCAAATGTAACTCTTAAAGATACATGAAACCCTAAATGTATCTTTAATTAGTTATGTAGAACATACAATTTTAAACAACTTTCCAATTTACTTCTGTTATAACATTTTCTTAATTCTCTTGGTATAATTTGTTGAAGGAGCATCAGTACAATACTGGTTTCTAAATGAACACATGGGTGAGGCAATGACAATCGGTATATATATATGCAGCCACCAATCAGCAGATAGAAGCTAAGTTCTTTGCTGCTCCTGAGCATTCCTAGATAAACTTTTCAGCAAAGGATAACAAGATAATGGAGCAAATTAAATGATATAAGTAAATGTGAAAGTTGTTTAAAATGTTATGCTCTGTCAAAATCATGAAATAGATTTTTCTGCTTTCATGCACCTTTAAAAGAAATCCATTTCCAAAATAAGTAAAACACTTTAAGCTATCTTTCCAAAAACACTTTGTTTTACGTATTTAATGTTGTGAACACATCAAAAGAAATATGGCATAAGGGCTTTTTTAAAAAATACAATATTTGCTTTATTTAACAAGCACACATATATACCAATAAGCCATAAGGATTAGTATATGCTAGCATATGTTCTTGTTTAAGCTATGTTGTTTGCATCAACACATTGATATGTCTTCATGTATAATAGTAATGTTCATTGGTTTGTATTCGGAGAACACGTTTGGACATCACATCACAAAAACAAATCAATCTAATCAACAAGGACAGCATGTGATGATGTTGTCTCAACACACTTGTAAAACACACTCTGCAAACTATCTGCCTCCATGGACCCGGTCACATAGAAGCCTATTAAAAACAGTGTGCTCCACAAGTGTAAGAAGACAACATCATCACATAATTATCCTTTACACATTAACTTTAAATTAAAAACAATAATAACAACAATAAACATAATTACTTCTTTCTCCTTCCCTTCTTCCCATGACAGTGAGACTCTGGAGTGGTCAAATGCCTCCTCAGACGTGTCCTCATTAGAGAAGTTTGGGGAAGAGGGGGAGGAGGAGTACTCTGAGTGATTGGGAATTGACCAGGCAGAATAGGAGATGCAGGAGGCACAGGAAATGATGATCCAGGAGCTGATGGTCCAGGCTCTTGTGGTCTTCTTATTTCTGGATATGGTCAGCTTGCCACATTGCGGAGGACCTGAAATATGTTATTTAGAACATTTACCATATTTGTTTGTCCTTCTATTAGGGTGTTCACTGCGTTGGTCATAAACTGTTTACGCGCAAACACCCACAAATATCCTGACAGTCGCGGGGGTGCCGTGACCGCAAAAGCTGAGCCCCCATCAGTGCCCAGGTGAGAGGGTACCCCTGGTACAACAACACTATATCTCTCTCACTATCTCTATCTATCTCTGACTATCTCTAACCTCCAACTCCTAGACCTTTACCTGTCTCAAAAAAGCAATACAGTCAAGGAAGCCATGTTCAGAGCGTGCTTATATACCCTATGTAAATGTTTAATGATGTACCAGTTTGCAAAGTAAACGAGGTCTAGGTGTGCTGTTGTGAAGATTTGTATGTGTGCAATGTGGAGTAGTTGCTTGAATTTGCGCATGCTCAGATTGAGTTTTCTAAATCCACATAGGTTTTTAATGTGTATAATGTGATGATGTCATAGTGATCGTTTGCAGAACATTATCATAATTAAGTATCGCAAAATCCCTATAATAATTTGTTATCCTATCGTATTTGTTAACTGTTCTAAATAATTATTTTTGTGAAAACTTTCCTAATTGCAAATGCGAATCTTTCGTTTGTGTTTAAGTATGAAATTTGTTGTTCTTGTTCTTTTCTTCCGTGTTGCAGATCCAAACGTATTTTTGTAATCCTCGTTTTGTGTAAATGTTATCTAGTATTTGTTGTGAATAATTGTGCTTGTTGAATGCGAATCTGCTATGTTGTGTGAGCAATTGTTGTTGTACATTTGACATGATTATTATTGGTGTTCATTAGGTTGTATGTGTAATGTGACAGAGCTATGTGTTAGATGAAAAAACTGTTTATTTTTCATTTTCCATTGATCTCTATGGGAGAATTCATTACGCGACCGTGAACACACAGGTGAAATAAACGCGGTATTCATGTTAATGCGATGCGTAACAATGTTCTTTTTAGACTTGTAATACCTACGTTACGAAGAGTGCGCAATAAACATTATACATGCGCTATTTGTGCACAGCCATAACGCAAAACTCGTAATCTATCTGAAATTTTACTAATAAATTATATCATATATGGAGGTTATTGTAGATTATGCTCAATGAAGGTAAGGTAGGAGAGTATAAATGATTAACAATGCAGTTACAAATTTTGTTCTAAATGATTTATAATCTGATGTACACCAAAATTGGTTATTGGCATAAACACTGCATAATCTCTTAGGCCCATAAATCTAGTAGAGATTATGCTGTATGGACAGAGAATAATTTACTTGTTGACTGCTTAAGGGAAGAAACTTAAAAATAGGTGGAATCAAAGTTGTAAGGCAAATTAAAGCCATAATTTAAAGAGGGAGAAATCCACTAATACATTTATATAATTTGTCTTTGTGATGAATATGCTGTCCATTTTTATTTCTTTGTGGAAATATTTAAGGATTTGAATTAAACTGGATTAAAAGCTTCAAATATGAGAGAAATAGTAATGGTAAATTTCGTCCTGTAGGGTTCTTAGATCATCTCTGCAGTAGGATACATGCCTTGTTCCATTTATTCAGAAACTTATATAAAATGTATTAATTCTGCAATTCTAACCAGATCTTTGTTATTCTCTCTCCAGTCCAAACTTTAAAAATTCAGAGAAACAAATGTGATATTAACATGACATTTTTATTTATTAAGTAGAGTTGGTTTCAAGTTGTTCCTAAAATAAATGTAAATCTAAAATCAGAGCAATTTTAAGTAATGTAATTAGATAATATTATTATATTGCAAACTAGGAATAAATGGTTACCAGAATAATCAGAAAGTATAAAAAGTAAATGTAGAATATTGATTTACAATTCTAAACTGGTGGTGTTAAACTACTTGTCCATTGGGTATACAAGCTAGATGTTTGATTGTAGAGGGAAATAGTACTGTCTCAAACTTTGCTCTAGTTAAAGAGTCTGCCTAAAATCTAGATTGATTGTGTGTAAAATTTAAAATGGTCTTATGCTGTGTTAAGACCAAGATGCTAGCTGGGAAGAGCCAGGAAGGAAATAGGGGTTGATCTTTATAGTTTTAAAGGTATAGTTAAATTCAATAGATAGAGATTAGTGTGGAGTCCAATTCCAAAACATTAACGAAGTTCACCAGATCCATTCAATAGTTTAACTACACTATGCCATATGTAGTTATCTACCGTCACACTTTATTTAAATTGGGCTAATTTGTTATTTAACCCTCTATTTTTGTTTAATCAAATGCTCTGGCTGAAGAGGTTATAAATATTAGACATGTGCATGGCGAAAAAATTCGGTTCAGTTCGGATCGATTCGGAATTTTTCGAAGTTCGGTTCGGATCGATTCGAATTCGGAAAATTTTGAATCGATTCGTTTCGGATTCGTTTTGGATTCATTCGGATTCGAAGAAATTCGGCTGGATTCGGTTCGATTCGGTTCGGTTCGGAAATTTGGAATTTCGGTAAGTGTTAGGTGGGATTAGACTAGTATTATGTACTGTATATTAGGTGTAACCCATAGCAGAGTGATATAACCTAATATACTGTACAATACTAGTGTAATCCATGGCCATCCGAATTTACCGAATAAATCCGAAGTAATTCGGATTTATTTGCGAAATTCAGCAGTATTTGAATTCGGAAATTCGGTTCGATCCGAATCGCCGAATTTGCACATATCTAATAAATATGTCTATTACCTTTTAAGGGCGGGTTGTATGAAGCAAACCATAATGATTCTGCTTACGCATTTCTGACAATAACACCTAAAAGTGGTTGTATGCAGTTGTCATACATAGAATTCATAGAATACAAAATAAATAATCATCTGCAATTAGTTACCCTCTCCCTTCAACAGTTTGAAGCTGCTGATAATCTGCCCTCCCCTACAACTGACAGGCTTGTGGTTAGGTTAATAATAGTTTTAGGTTAATTGTGGAGTAATGGGTCACTGGTTCAGTTAACTGGCTATAAGAATTATATTTATATCATATAGATAACATTGTTACAGTGATTGGGGTAAGGACTCACATATAAGGCACTATCACTTTATTGTTACATCATAAATTTAACCAGATTGCCGAAATGGAGTCACTACATGAAGTCTAGATATTTTTGCATAGCAGCCCTGTTATAGCCATCTGCCCAGGATATCCACAAAATATAAAGTAAATAAAACACTCAGTCAATTGAAGTAATAATAATTTAAATAAATAAATAATGCGAGTCCTAATTACTTTAGACTTTATATAATGCTTGCTATGTAAAGCATTGCATTTAGGCATATTAATATAAATTAAATACAAAAAAATACAAGAAAGCGCATAATTTTACAACATCTTAAGTTCAAAGTAATGCCCAGCTTACAGACGCACACACAGTGGCAAAATACACACAAAGCAGTCTGGGGCAGTCTGGGTGTATTACAGCTCCCCAGCTAGCTCCCTTCTGTAATTCACAGAGTAAATTCTGTTTATTTCCCTGAACTCCACAATTCAGCTTCTTCCCAGCGTATTGAACACTCAGAAACGTGAATAAATAAAAAATCCCCAAAACAGCATATTATAATATTTTAAAACAAGGTCAAACACTGCAACGCATTTCACAGCGCTGTTTCCTCAGACAGTATATCAATGGAAATTGAAGCAATAATATATGCACATTTTGTAAAGCATTGTATTAAGGCACACTAATATAAATACATACTGCAAATTTAAATCTGAAATTTCAATTATTATTCTGTGTTATGTAAAACATAAAAATATGAATTGCAAAATGGATAAAACTTGTTATGACAGCGAGAAACACAGCGGATAGAGTTGCGGTTGTCCGTCTTACAGTGATCCAGCTCCACAGAGTACCTGATTGCAAGAGACAATAGGGCGATAGTGCAAAACTTACCTAGTGATGATTTTTTTCTCCAACCCCAGAGAAATGGGTCCCTGAGTCCTCGGAGCACTCTATAGTCATGTGTGGTGCACTAGAATCTTCTAAAATAGATATATTAAGAACAGCGCCAGGTATTCTATCTTAAAGCTCCCTCACAGGTGATCTTCCCTATGATTACCTTTGAATTATATGCATATAACAGAACAAATTGTAGTTTAGGAGCGCTGAAAGCTGAATAAGATAATCTGGAGACTAATATACAATATAACAGAAATAAATTTATTTAAAACATATAAAAATATATATATATATGTAAAATCAGACCTTGGGACGTCTCCCTTTGGGTTATAAAAAAAGAAACAAAGTTGTGAAAACAATCAATCTAATATATTTTCTTAAAATAACACCTTGATAGGATAATAAATTATCTTATAATTTTACCTTGAATCGGATACTATTTTATCCACAATTTTGCAGCAAGAACGTAATTTTTAAACATATAATTAAAATAGTAAATTTTCTTATAAATTCCACCTTAAATCGGATACTAATTTATCCACAATTTTGCATCAATAAAGACTTTTTATACTTTTATACACTTGCTATTGTGTGTGTTTTTATCACCTCCTGTGATAAATTATATCATTGATCCTGGTTCCTGTTGAGGATTGCTGTTTTAAGTCTACTGGGTGATGTTTTGGCTCCAGTTTGCTGAGATTGCACCTGCAGGTGCCCACCATCTTGTAAGTGCAAGCAATTGGTATTATTTTCCCCTTGTCTTGATGATATTGGGCCATGTCGTGTTGCTTTTTCCTTTATCCATAGGCACATATACATTGGAGTGTCAGAGGATTCCTGACTGTCTCTGCGCTTTGGATACAGTGTGCTGAATCATTGAGAAGTGTCAGTCTGCTCTACTAGCACCAGTGGGGTGCTTTATGTTTGTGAGTATTCACATTCTCATATTGCTGCTCATTTTACCTGTACTGGCGATATTAGGCCATGGTGGCGCCTCTGTTTTTTATTCTTTTTTAGATTCCATACTACAGGATAGCCATCCTTTGACAGAGTGCAGCCTCAAACATCTTGAAATTGTCATTACCCTGGACTCATAGACTTTCACATTATCATTATTTGGTTTTGAATTGATTTTATTCTTATTTTTTCCAATCTATGTCTATATTCTAGTAATATATATATATATATATATATTCTTATATATATATATATATAGTTTTTTATTATTATCATTTTTAGCATTGTGGTTACTTACTTATGTCCACAGTCTAGATTTTTTAGGGTTTTATTTATAGTTTTATAATTGTTGCTATTATCATATTTTTAGATTTAGGCCTGTTTTTTTTTGTCGAGACATTACAAGCACTACCAAATCACCTATTATATTGGAACTGAGGATGCGCCCCCTAAGGGCGTGGTGTGTCCACTGAGTACACACCACTCTCTCCATACATACTAGAATTTTGCAGCAAGAACTTAGTTGTTAAACACTTGACATTTCTTTGGATTTTTTATCTTTTTGTAGTCAAATTAGTTTGAATTATATTGCTACTATGTAACAAAAGAAGAGAATGTCTGTTTCACAGTCCAATACTATGTTATCTTTGGCTGATTTAGTTGTTACAGTTAATGCGGCAATGTCTCTTGGTATGTATTTATGCTGCAATGATAGCCGTGCTTGTAAAAGTTCGGTATATGATTTAATATTTTCAGAAGGGCTTACCGGGTCTTCTGACACAACTGTGTCTAACGATGTCTCGTTCTCTCTTACCGGTCGTATGTTATGCCTCTCCTTCAAACTTCTATGATACAAGTGTCACCTGAGATCGGAAGCCTAGACCACGCTCCTGTGTGTATGGGTTTCTTACTCTCTCTCGGCTTGAAGTTACTCTGGCCCCTGTATCTGGGTTTTGGTTTTCCCGGGCAGCTTCTTGAGGCAGGTTTGCGATGCACGCTCCAGCGTGTAGATAGGAACTTGGACTTGAAATACAAACGGCCGTTTGCTTTAGACTTTATTTCTCTTAGCTCCTCTCAATAGGGGATAGATAGAATAGTTGTCCAGTTTCTTTGCAGTGTAGATAACGTCTACGTGTTTCACCAGCAGGCTTTATCAAGACGGATAGTGTTTGCTGTTAGCCCAGCAATTTAAAAAGCCCTCTTTTCGTTCTGATTGGTCCGTCGTTAATTTCGTTCTGATAGGTGTTATTCTAAAGGTGGATTTTGTTGGTTATATAAGGTGGAATTGCTGCTCACTTTTGAAACCTCATATGTATAGTTTAAGTAACTAATAGTTACGGTTTTTAGATGTAATATATACATACTATATTCAGAAAATTTTTAAAAGTGGAATTCCAATTACAACAAACTACAAAAAGATAAAAAATCCAAAGAAATGTCAAGTGTTTAACAACTAAGTTCTTGCTGCAAAATTGTGGATAAATTAGTATCCGATTTAAGGTGGAATTTATAAGAAAATTTACTATTTTAATTATATGTTTAAAAATTACATTCTTGCTGCAAAATTGTGTATAAAATAGTATCCGATTCAAGGTAAAATTATAAGATAATTTATTATTCTAGTGCATTAAGAAAATGCACTAGAATCTTCTACCAGATGAACAACTGTGGCGATATGATTTGGGATGGCTCTCACCGACAGCCTGAAGAGATGCGGATGGCTCTCCTGAGCAGAAGATGAGGTCTCCCGACACAGGTTCTACTGAAGGTCCCAGTAATATAGATCTGGAGAAATGCCGCCAAGTTAACAATGTGAATCATTCTCTATGGAGCTTTTCCTGCCTTCGTAGCTGCCCTAACTCTTCAGAGACTGCAAGAACTGTTCTTTTGTTGTTCCACTGTCCTGGGCCCCTAATTGCAAGATCTGCGATGGTCTGCCAATGTGACTCTTGCTTTCTGATGCTTCCCTAAAGAACATGAGTGGGCTAAGTATAGGCTTGCCCTATGCATATGCCTCAGCAGTTTACCATTGGGACATTTGTTCATGTAGCTTTGCCCTATTGAGTTATAAATCATCTCTGTCACTGATAGTTCATTTGCATTATAGATAGTGGGGGCTTTACACAGTTCTTATCCACAAAAAATGTATTGTGTGAGAAACTTTATAATGATGCCTGCAATGGTTGAACTGCTTGCACCGTCATAAAAAGTCTGGTAACAGTTAAGTAATCGTTGTATGGGACAAATATGGCATTATACCCTATTGTTATGCTGGGACTTCTCTCAATTATAGTTGTAGTTGCTTCTGTTTATCCACTGAGACTATTTGCATGTAATGTATTATTTAGGTAGATGAGTTGATCTGGGAAATTCACAATATTATCTTTAGACATGATTTCCTCCTGAACTTATATTGTTTAATTGCGGAGGCCCAAAAGTGGCTTGTGCGTGTTAAATATAGTATCTCTTATTCAGTTGTTGGCCCAAAAGTGGCTTCAGTTTGATGGGGATACATGCATATGTTAAAATTAATAGATAACAGGTTTTTAAAAGCTTTACAAATGTGTCACTCTCTACAAAAATATATATTTGTATTTACTCACAAGTGTATTGCTTAAAGTCATATAGTTATGTAATGCTCTCAGAGGAAGAGGAGGATTCTGTATTTATAAAGTTATTTTTTCTGAAGATAAACAGATGTCGCTTTTGTAATCTGAATGTAACACACATTTTGGGTCTTTAAATCACCCTGTGTAAGTTTACTTATAGAACTAAATTTATGGCACATGAGTAGCCTATCAGGCCTTCCTCATAGCGAAAAAAAATAAAATAAAATAAAATAAGGTTCTACCCTCATATGGGATCCAAAAGTGGTCCCCTGTTTACCATTTGCCTTTTATAGGTTTTAGATTTTGGAAGGGCCCAATAGTGGCTCTCGCTATCACATTGCACTGTGTTTTGTATTGCCTTTAACAACGCTAAGCAATCTACAGAATTTTTAATGGAAAATTTTGTTTCCAGAAATTCGAAGATGAACATATCAAACTATACATATCTCACAGTTTCAGTTTATTCCTCCCCAAAAAAGACATTTTTTTTAAGTTATATGATTTATAAGTAGCTAGTAATCACAGGTAACAGATTTTTATATGAATCTATAAAGAATAATTGTATAAACATTATCACGTAAGAGATACTACATTAGGACATTTTATTGTTCTTCCATCTTTTTCCTAACCTAAATTACATTTCTTTTTTTATACTGATGTTGTTGCTTTGGCTTAGCCACTGGAATGTTTGGCTCATAGAATTTTATTACAAGGACAATATTTTTATTTAAATACATCTATTGCTAATTTTCTATGTACTTTGTAGTCTGAGCGCTATCTATACCCCACCTAATTTCTTGCTGTGAGTGCTGTGCAGATAGACTTTCATCTAGACTGCTTATCTTCCATACGTCTCCCTACAAGCTACATTAATCTTGTCATCCTGACATTTCCAATAAACATTTTAAGTTGTTAATTTTGAAATTGTTTAAATGTAATTTTACTATTTCTGGCTGTTTTGACAGGTACATTTTTACTGCCCAGCTGTCACTTTGTTAGTTCATACTACTGTGTCAAGACAAAAGAAAATTAAAGAGGATAAAAGCACATAAGGTTGCTCTATAAGAAAAAGACTTTCATAATAATTAATTGGATTTTGAAACCAATATGTGTGTATTTTTGTTTTGTACATTAGAAAATATATGTATTCTGTCTTGCATAATATTGTCTGTATTTATATGGCTAGGTACATCTGTCTTTGTATTTTCATATATATACTTTCACAAACACATATAAAAGAAATGCAACAAGTTCTATTTTTTGTAGTAGATTTTGAAATCCATAAGGAAGATACATTAAACCATACAAATCCTACAGTCAAACAGCTTGTTTTATACAAATGTTTATATATACATAATATATATATATATATATATATTTAAAACAAACGCAGGGAGGTGCACTCTCACCAACAGTCCACAGCCGCCAGGGTGCTTTGAAACTAATCCAACAAATGAAAATAGCATTGACTGGATTTTAGTAATCTTATCTTCTCTTTATTTTAAATGTGACCTTTTGGGACAGCACAGTGTCCCTTCCTCAAACAGAACACCACTAAAGTGCAAACTTATAAAGCATTAAGCAAGACCCTCCCCCTATCTTGATCAACACCCCCCCCCCCTTAGTGGTCGCTGCACTGAATAAACTATCATATTTAAAACAACTATGATATGTGTTTTTTCATTCTATACTGTTCTGGACTGTTGTGATATATAGAGATTATTTCATGAAAAATTGAAAGTCAGACCCGGGATGGGCGTGTATAGTTGTTTTAAATATGATAGGCCAGTCAGTGTAGTGACTACACTATAGGAGGGATTGATGGGGATTGGTCGAGATAAGAGAAGATAAGCTGACTTAAGTCCAGTGAGTGCTTCTTTTTTCGTTTGGTATATATATATATATATATATATATATATATATATATATATATATATACGCATACTCACATTTTTTTTAATTGAGCGATTTATGGAGTATAATTACGTTTTTTGAGCTCCACTCAGTGATACTGGTGCATGCAAATGTAAAGTGCGCTTCCATAGGCTCCAATGGGAGCCTCGTTCTGATACTGATAGACATGGCACAGAACCTAGCGCAGTGAAAGGGGATAGGTTGCGCAGCATTGGGCATCATATTTAAAATATATATGTATATAAATATACATGTCTATTTATATGTGTATATACACATAAATATACATGTATATAAGTATATACATATATATTTACAGTTTAATCACAATCCCCTTAGACCGTTATGTAAAGACACTTTACATAACCACACATCCACTAACTATAACCCCTTATAACTGCTTCGTGCAGTTATTTAAAAAATAAATAAAGATGATATTTTTTATTTTCATAAAGGAACTGCCAACTTTATTTAGAGGGCAATTGGGGCACATTTTTATAAATTAACCAGAGGTTTGACCTCTGATAAATTTTGCTGAGTGTAAATTGCTACCACTTTACGAGTGCAAGTTAAATTAGCGCTCCACTTGTAATCTAGCCCTATATTAGTTTTTTAAATATTGAAAAAAATAAGGGTTACATTCTAATGTCCTTAAAGCAGTGGGTGCCACCATATTCTAACTTGAGTTACCTTTTCTGCTGAAGCCAATTAGGAATGGTTATAAATTGCTTACTAACGTGTCTAACCAATGACTGTGTGGAATATAGCTGTGTCTGAACTTCCATGTTTAACATGAATTGGAAAGACCTAAATATTCATAATTAAATTACAGGAAAGGAAAACAAAATAAATAATGAAAGTATATTGCAAAGTTATTTTACTTTTTTAATTTTCACTAACTTTAGAAGATTGATGTTGATAGGGAGCAATGATTGTTTAATCACAAAATTAACTAATGAATTGCCTGTTTCAGCTATGATAACCTTCAAGTACAGATAATCAATTATGACAACAAAATTAAATGTTTCCTTTAAGCAGATTGCTTGTGCTAAAAGGTTCATTTTATCTTCATTATTTGCTGTTATTATCATCATTATGACTCATTTCTATTTTTTACTGGAATTTCCAAAAGCCCATGCTTCTTATCAGAGAGTCATCAAAACATTTTATCAGTAATTCCTTGGTAATGTGAGGAATGCTCTGTTTTGTTTACATCCAAGTGCCATCAATATAATCTAAAGTCTTTAAACACTTGGCAGAGTGCAAATCGTTATGGCATTATATTATGAAAAGAAAAAAAAAGAACAAATAGTTTTTACTAAAACTTTGATCCTTTAATGTGAAATATCAGATAAAAAATAATACTCTGATAGGCTTTTGGCCAAATTGGTTAATTCAAGATTTTTTCCCTAATCTTATTGATGAGATTTGTTAAAGTGCTAGGATAAACATATTACAAATTTGAGTAACCTCAATCTTTATGCTAATCAGATATTTAGCCATTTTTCAAAGTACTTTGGACTATGGTTACTTGCCAGATAATTAACCTTGAGACCCATAACAAACCGTATTTAAATTTCTTTGAAAAACACTCACATTCATTTATTTTTGTCCAAGACATAAAAAAAAGGAAAATTCTGACACTAGTTACTACATCTATGTTTTTCATTTAGCTTTGTTTGATTCATTGACTTTTTAAAATATGAATTCTTCCTGGTTAAATTTAAAAGTCACAAAATAAATAACATTAGAATGTTTAGAAACTTTTGCATGTAAGTATTTGAACATTCTGAAAATGTATTATTAATATAATGAAGGAAAATGCTTACACAAAGGATAATTGCACACATTACCAGTTGAGCTTTTTTTTAATATTTAATAAAAATAGTGGGATATACACCATTTTAAAATTAAAGCATCTTGAGATTTGGTGACAATTACCAATATATTTAGAGGTTATAAAGTCAAATGTATTTCTTTTTTAAAAGAAAAATCCTGCAAGTAAATTCTGTTATATACAGTGAAAACTTAAAGCTTTGCAAAAATGAGGAGGCTCAGGGATATACTTGCTGAAGGGCTATTGTATTATTAATTTGCATTTGTTTAATTTGAAACTGGTCGGTTTTTGGTAACTTCTCAACACAGTTTGCTCGCTACGCTGATAACTTGCGTATACACAATATTTATGCTTGAACAAAAAAACCTTTTCTTTTAACTTGTAATATGGCCGCACAGATGCTAACTTTATACTTGTGATATCAATTTCACTCAAAATAGCACTCCACTTGTAATCTATCTCAAGGAGTGTGAAGGTGTTGGAAAACATGTTAATGTTTGTATTCAATCAAATACTAGGCTGACAGCAGAAGTGTGCACTGGGGAAGACAAAGTTCAAATGATGATTGTCCAGAATTATTGTCCAGAGTTATTTTCTGTAACAATAAAACTTAAATTAGGTATCAATACCTTTTGAGGATGTAACACAACTTTGGGGCGAAATTTATTACTATGTGAATTATCACGCAATTACGATCGGCAATTATAACGCCATTATTCGCACACTCCGTATTAACTTGACTAGTACATATTTATCAAATTTCAATCCGTAATTATTTGCGTCATATTTGAAGCGAATATCATCGTATCTATGATAAATATCATTCCCTAATTGTTCCAATTTATGAAGCATTCAATATGATAAATCAAATTACTTAGCGTACGTTACTTGCATGTGATATTAAAATGAATCTAAGACGTCATTACGGCGCAAATGTTAGCATACGCCTATTACTTTATTAGTCAGCTTAATCTTTATTGCGACAAGATGGCAGCTATTGAAGCTGGAAGAACCAAAAGTGGACGTAATGTCCAATTTACTTTAGAACAAAATTAAGTTCTAGTAGAGAGGGTACTAGAGCATTATGATGTTCTTCTCGGCCATAAGCAGCGTGTTACCACACATAGCAGCGTGTTACCACACATAGCAGAAAAAAGTTTTTGTGGGAAGAGATTAGTCGCGCTGTTTCAGCAGTATCACGTTTTCCCAAAAATGTGGATAGTTGCAAAAAGCGTTTCTCTGACATTAAAAGAATCACAAAGTCAAAATATGCCAAAGAAAAAAAAGCAGCTAGGGCTACCTATCCAAATTACATGTTCAAACAGCGTATCTATAGACGCACAACAGTAATATGTGATACTGTATTATTGACCTTTTTAGTTTATAATTTCTTACTTATTTTAAAGTAAGATTCGGATAAATCACATTTATTTTTATTCATGTGCACTTCAAATCATGAGCATGGATTCACTAGTATACATCTTTCATACGTTGCAGGCCTTTTTAAGTTCCAAAAAGGCAATAAATATTATGATGAAAATAAATAGACATTCAACCCTAAAAATGTATTTTCTGATTCATATACTATGTAATTATAAACAACTTTATAATTTACCAATATTATCAATTTTTCTTCATTCTCTTGCTATCTTGATTTTAAAATGAAGGTCTCTAAGATAAGCCGACAGACCATTTTTGTTTCAGACCATGGACAGCAATTGTAAATTGTTGCTGTCCAATCAGTAAATACAAGTTTACTTTTTCAACAAAAATGTTCCTGTTTCTAAAATTACAATCTTCCTTTTCTAATCAATATACCAAGATATTGCCTCAAACTTATTACACTCATGAGCTAACAACCTATATTGTTAAAAAACTGAAAATAAGCCCTTATAGAAGAGGGTAGGTCTTCAAGGCTATATAAATTAGCCTATGATTCTCCTAGGTTTATCTTTAAAATAAGAATAACAAGAGAATTAATAAAAAATTTAACAAAAAATAAATTGTTATGTTTTCAGAAATTAAATTCTCAATCTGAAACATGAAATATTATTTTTTAGTAAAATGTCCGTTTAACACATATATGTATTCTTTTTAACTATTATAGCACGACCTTCTAGCCAATCTTCTCTACAAGCTACGGAGTCAATTGAGGAATTAGCTTCTACAAGCCAAATGAGGCCTACAGAAAATGTTTGTCAAAGAACACTTTCGTCATCTTCGATAACAACACATAGTTTAGGATCAGCGGATACATTGCCTGATATTCCCTGCAGTACACCCGTTGACAATGCCAGAAATTCGAGAGGTATTATTTTTTTTTTAAATTGTATTGTTGTATTTCTTTTCTTGTTAACAAATTAAAAGAACCATAAAAATTAAATGTCATTTTTTATTTTCAGAAGTCATGAATATCTTCAATCAAATTATATCTGGAGGTATAGAAGAAGGTAATTATATAGCTTTATGTACATTTATTCCAGTCTTGTCCAAATTTTAAAAAAATGTTGTCCTTATTTCTCTTTTATGTAGAATCATGTTTTGTAATGTGAAAAAAGATATGTCCCATGGTAAATCAATCTGCATATCAAATATCTTATTTTCAGTAATAGATTTTCCTGAAATGGCACAGAACATTCACAATTATTATTGATGTACTAATATTATTTTTAAGATAAAACGATAATCATATACAAATCTTACATTTTTAGAAATGTATTTGAAAATCAAAATTAATTTTTGTTTACTAATGAAATTGAGTAAGATCTGTATTGGCTATCTTTTAATAAAAATGACTATATATTTTCTTTTCTTTCTTTTTTTTTAATTTTAAATATTTTAGAATGTTATTAGTGTTAAATTTATATGTAAAACATAAATTACATACATATTTGATGTTTTATTTATATATTTATTTTCTATATTTATTTGTAGGTAACGAAGAAGAAAACACACAAGATGATATTAGTAGTGGGGAAATAATACTAAGGACTGTAGACCCTTTAGATGAAGATTCCCAAATGACTATGATTGAAGAGTCCTTGTCAGGGACAAATACATCTGCCCAATCAAGGTCCCATCAACAACCAGAGTCTACAATGTCTACACCAATACCTGAAATTGAAAATGCTGCTAATATAGCTAATAATCCAATTGAAGCTGCCCCCGAGACAGACGCATTACAGGAGATGGT